>NC_053519.1:20355000-20417500 GCF_016920715.1 Anopheles arabiensis
TCTTCCTGTTCCCAAATCCTCACAAACAGTCGATGAATGATGACGGCAAGCCGCTCCGGACCCATCTTGAACAGTTCGGTCACAGCGACCATTGCTGCCAGCTGACTTGTTACACGTCAGCTGTTTGATGGCACTAATGCACATTGGGCAAACGCCTGTATAAAAATCGAAATACCAACTTCATCGTAGGTTAACACCATAATCATTTTCTTAAAAAAGATACTTAAACTTAGTTGAAACCAAAATATTTCACATTTTTATCTTAAACTTACTGAGATATAGGCCATCAAAGTGTAAACTTTGTGTTTTTGTCCCAGATTTGAGCTATTTTTCGACCGAACATAAACCATCATATTCTAGTAAATGATTTTTAGATTTTGATAATTAATGTGTCGTTGGAAAGGTTTTTTGTGATACTTTGGTGTTATGTCTGAATATTTTGCAAAAATTTGTGTTTAAAGTTCATAAATGATTGAAAACCAAACATCACTGCCGAATTTTTGGATATTTTTATTTTAGAGAGTGAATTTTTTTATGATTCGACTTGATTTCACTCGTGAGTCGTATATCATAGGAAAGATCAACATTTTTCCTACGTTTTAATGTTGAAATTAGCTGCGACCATCCGCGACCCCGAAAATCATTGAACTTTTTCTTGAAAATAACACGAGCGATTTTTGAAGTGTTGTTGTATGAGCCATACACCACAAGTATCGAACTACCTGTCATTAACGAGCATTTGAAACAAACAGGCATAAGAAACAAAGCTGAACAGAGAAAAACAGTTTAAAAAAGGTCGTAAGATAGGAATCAGCTCTTTTCAAAACTAACCATGAAACACTCGGCTTTTTAAGCGCGTAATCGTTTTTTGTAAGGAACTTACTCCACCTTTGTTTAAATTCTTAACAATAATTGTTGATGCTGTTACGTACTACACAACCAAAATAACCAAAATACCGAAAACTCCACCAATTTCCTGTATTAAAAATCCTGTTACATGCAACAAAGCCAAAGCACTGTCAGTTTGGTGGGTTAAGCCACACGGCCACAGAAGCACTCACTTCAATGTTATTGAAGTAAGTTTTCATACACGGGTAATTCATTTACTCAACATGTTTGTTTACTTGCAAATGGACTCATTAATTTCGCTGGTCAGTGAACAGTTTATAGATTTATAAAAATGCCGACGTTATGCTGTGATGTAAGTGAATGAGTTAAAGTAATCGATGTGTTAAAATCCTGTTCAGCATATTGACCCTAGCACGCCTTTGATCCATCTTTTCCTCGTCAACATGTTTGGAAAAGGTGGGTGAAGGGCGGGCAAGGTCAATACATATGGTCGGAAATGACAGCTCCGATGGTTCTAAAATTTGGTGGATTAACGACTGAATTGACCACTACTAACCCAGGTGGGTTTGAAGTGGCTTTACAGTGAGTTAAGGCCGATTTGGTTATTTGGGAATAATGCAATGTTTTGAGCGCTAATTATGAAGATTTTTTTGCTGTCATGACGATTTTAGTATAGGACTGCCCTGTATAGAAAGAGCAATTGTATTGAATAAAAAAAAAACGGCAATAGCACGAGGAATTGATTTTCATCCCGGCGTTTGTATGGCCGTTGCCCACTGTGCAATGACTTCGTCCAAAGATGGCGGGGGCACTTCGTCATCGTCATGCTGGCTGTCGTAGGGCTGCTCTCCTTTGCTTCCTGCTTCTGCTCTCGTATCTGCTTCATTCAAGTGTCCGTCGAAGTAGCACTTCCACCTGTCGATCACCTCTCGCTCGTCCGACAGGATATCACTCTCCTCGTTGCGGCAAATGGCGGTCATGGGAGTAAAACCGCTTCGTGCCGCATTTTGCATCCTGTAGAACTTGCGAGTTTCCCTCGACTGGAATAGCTGCTGCATGAGTTGCTCATCCGACTCTTCGAAGCTGCGCTTCTTGTCCTGGAAGAGCCTGGTCTGCTGCCTCCTCGGTCGGCTGTAGTCTTTCACGTTCTGTCGGGTCTCGCGCTGGAGCATGCGGGTACGCGCGGCGTTCTTCTCGGAGAGTGCTCTTCTGCACTCATCATCAAACCATTCCTTCCTCTGATTACGGGTCACGCGGCCCATTGTTCGCTTGGCCGTGCTGCTGATGGCTTGCTCCACCATACGCCAGTGGTCATTGAGAGACATCGCCTCAGTAGTGGTGTCCTCCGGCAACGCTTCCCCAAGCGCGATTGCGAAGTCCCTCGCCACATCAGCTTGTCTCAGCCGGTCTGAGTTGAAACTTGGGGTAGGCTCGTAGCGCAGTTTATTAGCCACGCATAGTTTTTGGCGTAACTTAACCATAACCAGGAAATGGTCCGAGTCGACGTTTGCTCCTCTGTAGGTCCTTACGTCGATTACATCCGAGAAGTGCCTTCCATCGATGAGAACGTAATCTCCAGGTGTAGCTGAAGCGAGGTGCGTGCTGGAAGTAGGTGCTGCGGATGGTCATGTGCTTGGAAGAGGCGAATTTGACGAGCCGAAGCCCGTTGTCATTCGTCAGCTTGTGGGAACTGAAACATCCTATCGTCGGTTTAACGCGTACGCGACGGGTAATTCGACAATGCTATACATTTAGGCATCGCACTCTAGGAATACTTTTGAAAGCACGAGGGGTGGAGTTTTCGGATGTTTCTGAATATCATCGAGATTTCAGGTAGAGGACAAACACAATAGAATTAGTTACACATTTCACTTAGTTTTTGTAAAGTCAAGACTTGACCGACAAAAGACTTAACAGCAAGGGGTTGGGTTTCCCCGTGTACCCAAGCTCAGATTATTGGAGAGATGTGTTACCGTTCTGTACGCCGTGGACGTATTGAGTCGGAGTAGGGTATGGAGATCCTATACCCGTATACTATACCGGACCTTACCCGTATCAGTGCGGTATTACTACAAACACTGCCAATAGAACTAATTTTGTGTGTCAGTTCTCCATTTATGATTTTTGAAACAACTATAAAACATAGTATGAATCGTTGGTCGGATGACAACCTCCTACAATTGATGTTTTTTCTATATTTGGCGTCATTAAATGCACGGATGGAGTTGAATAATCGTTGTATCCGATATTCGTTCGACCATTAAGCGATGAAGTGATTTGGTTGACGGGGCTTTCATTTAAAGTCCCGGAACATAAGTTATCTCTTGAATCACTATCTTGAGGCATTGATAGCTGGAGGTGTTTCGAATCATATATTGGACTACTTGATCCGCTAGGTGGAATGTTTCAAATAGTTAGCTGATGTTTGCAACGTTGCTTAGGAGGTTTGCAAGCATAAAGGGGAATTTTACAAGCGCTCGGGAGAAGAGTGCAAAACAGCTATGGAGTTTTGCATCCAGCTATGGAGTGCTCGGTTGTAGCGGTGTAGCAATCAAACTAATATTTATTTTTTAAACACAGCATGATGTGTTTTTGCATATGCAGGACCACATTCTGTTTCAATATTATAAATAAGTAGAAGGTGGTAGAAGACAAAAGGGTGCATGGATAATGGGTCACCCTGGCGAACAGAACTTTGCATGACGAAGGGAGAGGAAAGTGTACCATTTATAAGGATGCGAGAAAAGGATTGGGATTTGGGATATATGGCCTAAGTAGCCGGTCTTAAGTATGTTGAGATTGGAAATTCCCATTCCATACGCGGAATAGTATGGTGTAGGCCCAGGAAGCTGGATTCACATACCGAACCGAGTAATAACCTCCCATAGCAGAGAAGAAGAAGCAGAAGAGAAAAGGATTGCTCCCCAATTTTCTGAAGAAGTCTCACTAGTTCTGAGTTAAAACACAGCCAGCACATATTTTTAGAATAAATTTTCGATCAACACCATCAAATGCTTAGGACAGGTCAAATGAAATAAGTTTTCCTGCCTTTTTTACAGTTTGGGAGCAATAATTCTCTCCTCAACATAGAGTACAGCTTTAAATATGTTCTTGGGGTTTTTGATGTATTTTTGTGCTTTTGGTAATACTTCCTAGGTATTAAAAATGTTATCCATTCTTAGTTTTATCTTCCTAGAAAACAATTTGTAATTAGTATTAAGCAGAGATATAAAGTCAAAAGGCCCTAGAGTTACAAATTCCTCGCCTCGGTCCTTTTTTCTATATTCATCGTGCCTCCTTCGAAAAAACGCTTTGAGATCTGTCCTTTAAGGGCTTCATTGAGTATCTGTACAATTTCTTTACCTAGGTATCAAGCGTGTGTCTAAAGAACTCAATGGGTATTCTATACAGACCAGGGGACCTACGAGTTGCCGATTTTTTAACAGCATAAAGTAGGTCACTAGACTGGTAACTATTTACTTGGCCGGTGTGGTGGTATAGTCGTCAACTTGTACGACGTAACAACATGCCTGTCATGGGTTCAAACTCCGAACAGACCGTGCCCCCATACGTAGGACTGACTATCCTGCATGGTAACAATAAGTCACTGAAAGCCAAACTCACTTCACTAGTGGGCACAGGCAGGCCTTGACCAACAGCGGTTGTTGTGTCAAAGAAGAAGAAGAAGAAAGTAGGTCACCATAGGTGATTTCCTTCATGTAGCATTTATTAATAGAGCAGTCGTCGTCGGTCATGGCCTGCCTGTATCACTTGTCGGCTGGTCTTTCAGTAACTTATTGATTTGGCAGTGGCAGCATGAAAACAAAAAAAACTCCGGACTCATTGACTACGAATCCGGATCAATCCAGATCAGTCTAGACCAGTCCGGATCAGTTCGGATGAGTCTGGAAGCATCCGAATGAGACTGGTCGATTCCGGGCGAGTAGTTTCGGCTGGCTGTACAAAAGCAGTAATGCTTTTTTAATTTTGACTAAATTTAGGGGAAAGAAACGGGAAGTACAAGGAAAATGGTATTTACATCTTTTGCGTCAGATAAATATTATTGCATGAACCAAAACTTAATCTGCTAAGACTTAATTAAGACTGCTCCGTAGTCTCTTCTCTACCTTGCTCTACTGCTCCTCTGCTAAGTGTATCTATGTGAGCCATTTTGGCACCTCTATGCTCGATAACAAAATCATATTCTTGCATTTTTAAGAACCATCTAGCAAAACTAGGGTTCATCTCGCGTTTAGTGTATGTATCTTTAATCGTGCTACAATCCGTTTTTACCACAAAAGCCCGGTCTGTGTTCCGGTCATATAACGCTAATAAGGATCTTTCTGTATGCTTCGCTTTTAACGCTTGAAATGCTTCATCTTCTTGTGGTCCCCAATGGAATTCTGCACCTTGTTTTTTGTTAAACTGTGTAGTGGCTAATAATGCTAAATTTTTCTACAAATCTCCTAAAGAAGCCCGCTTGGCCCAGGAATCGTTGGACTTCCTTGCTTTCACATGGTGTTGGAAATTCTATAACAGCTAGGCATTTAGCTTCTCCTGGTTTAACCCCTTCTTTTGATGACTCTACAACTAGAAACTCCACTTTTGACATTAGAGTAAATACTCTTTTTCAGATTTATCGTAAATCCCAGTTCTTTAACTGCATCTAGTAATTTTTCCAGTGCCTCAATTGCCCCTTGCTCGGTCTTAACTCCTATTAATATGTCATTCACATATGCTACAACATTTTTTTGCTTCAAGCCCTTAACCATATTATCTATAGTGGAACACTGCTTTACTATATAATAGTCCGAACGGCATTCTTTTGAAGTGGAAATGTCCATCAGGCGTAGAGAACGCCGTCTTTACCTTGCTAGATTCTGCTACAAGAACTTCATAATACCCCGAATATAGGTCTAAACTAATTAATACTCTTGCGCCATCTAATGTATTTAAGCATCTATCTATTTCCGGTGGTGGGTATCGATCTTTCATCGTCTTCTGGTTTAACGTCCTATAATCAATTATATGCATGCGTCACTTGACATCTTTTTTCTTAACTAGCATGATTGGACTTTTATATGGTAATCCCGAGGGTTCTATTATGTCGTTCTCTAGCAGTTCTGATACAATTTCGTGTACCACGTTTTCTTGTGCGTAAGGCAGCTTTCTGGGTTTTACATGTATTGGGCCATCTCCACTTATTTCTATTTCCATTTTAACTTATTTTGCCGCATCTAATTATGTCATCTCTTTTGCAAAATAGTCTCGATACTTATTGGACAGAGTTTTTACTGCACGTTTCTTTGTATCACTTCCCTCTATACGCACTTCTGCTCCTGTAATCTCTGTGTCCCTTTCTTCTCCTGGTTCCTTATTCAGTGTGTGTTTTTCCCTCGTTTCTGTTGGCTTCTAATACTTACTGAATGATACGTTTTTCTTTGTACGTGAACATTACACCTGGCTGCGCCATAATGTCTTGCTCAATAATCATGTCCACTGTTTGTGTCTCATCCGGTACTTCCCATCGGTCTGCTACGACTTCTATGTCATCTAGTTGTATTCCCTCTCCTTCATCATCTAACGTATTCGCATTTAGTCTTCCGCGTATCCCGCACGCCGGCTCCGCCGTTCGTCGCATTTCTCCCCGTGGTACGGTTCTACGTCGGGGACAATCCGTTTAGATGTGTCCCACACCGTCATAGGTGAAGCAACGCCACTTCGATCTAGGTGCCCCACGGCTGCTCTCGACGGCGCCATCCCATTCACTGATGCCTGGTTCTCTCCCCTTGTTGTATGCTCGTGCCACAAACTCCGTCTATCCACAGGAAAAGCACCTCCTCTCCTCCACTCGGTCGACGTGTCTGCTATGCTCAGCCAGCGCTACAATGTTTTCCATCCAAGCAATTTCCTTAAGTAGGCCTTCGATCGTTGATACGCGACTCACTGCTACGCTTGCTCCACATAACGCTCCACAGCCCGTTCACAATGCAACTTATCGTGGTCTCCTCGTTAAACCCACCTGTGCATCCCATAGCTAGCATGATGTACACGGAGTGTCTCTTCCTTGTGCCATTTTCTTGTCAACAGCCAGATGTGGTAAAACGCTACGTTTTTAAATGACGGGAATCCGGCCAGCATCACACTTTCGAAACTGCACCACGTTTTGATTTTGCTCTGGTTTGCTTCCATCCACAGTTTAGCGCATCCGCTAAGGCTCAGCCGTGCGCAGCGTAGTTTCACTACCTCTTTTCACCCGTACACTTCACTCGTCTCATCGAAGTTTTGCAGCCATCCTACTGCATCAGGGCAGGTCCTATCCTATAGGATTAAACGGGTGAACGACCTCGCGGAACTCCCTGATATCTGGCACTCGTTTTCACAACTCGTTTCGTCCTCGGCACGGCCTATCGCTTTCAACCATCCCTTCACTGTCAGACTCTACTTCACTTTCTGCTTCCTCAGCCACTGTTAAAAAACACCACTTGCTCGAGTTTAAGTTGTAACACGGCCACCATTTTTCTCAACACGGCTGTCTCGTTGTTGTTTGGCTTCTTCAGCTCCGTCACGACCGGTCCCTCCGTGGCTGCTGCGAAAACTTCGTTTTCGTTATCAATCATTCTACCAAACTCTCGTAGGGTAATATTTCACTTCTAGAATGCTTTACGCTTCACACATAGGGGAATTGGGGTTTGTTTCGACACCTTAACTTTTTCCTTAAATAGCAATACTTTTGCCAATTTAAACTTACTAGTAGACATCGAAAAATCTTTTTTGATTAATTATATACCATTTTGGCCTTAGCAACTTAACTTAACTTAACAACGACTTAACAACATGCTCGTCATGGGTTCAAGCCCCGAATAGACCGTGCCCCCATACGTAGGACTGACTATCCTGCTATGGTAACAATAAGTCACTAAAAGCCAAGCTCACTTCACTAGTGGGTACAGGGCAGACCTTGACCGACAGCGGTTGTTGTGTCAAAGAAGAAATGTACCATTTTACGAGTAACCACGGTTCCCGGATTGATTTTGATAACATTTTGCTAAAAGTAAAAATAAATTTTTTTGTTGCATCAAGACTGCAGTGCGGGTAAGATCGCCACCATGGAGGGGTAAAATCCACATCATGTGGAGTGATTGGAACTTTCAAAATAACAAACTCTGATGGCCGGTTGTTTTTCATTGAAGTTCAAACAAATATTTCGTGCCAATTTTAATAAAAATTCACACAGAACATTATTGTAACATGCGAAAGAAATTAAGTTACAAACAAGAACAAAAAATTCATTACAAATAGCATCGGAACATACCCCATATAGTAGAAGCTGCGACGTTATCATCTGGTTTACGGAATGAATGGTTGAGATGCCTTGAAAAACATAACCTGGCAGACAGTATCTTCCATTAATCTTCTTCTTTTTTTTTTCGTAAAATCGAATGATGTTCAATTATATTTTTCTCTGCCAACTCGAAAGCCAAAAGTCGAACATCGGTCAATGTGATTCCATACTAGCGACTATTTTTTTCCCAGTTAAGCCTAAACCGGCCTAAAGTAAGCTTGCTTGGTCAAAGCCATAGCAATATTAATTTTAATAAGGCTAAACAATATATTAGTACCGATTATGTAACTCAACTGCTTGAGAAAAAGTATCAAAAATGCTAATTTTCTATTATGATCCGTGTTAGAGAACTCGATTTGTCTCTGGTTTGATATATCGAACTGAACGAAGGTCATTTGCATTACCTGACTCAAACGGAGACCGTTTTTTATCCAACAGCTTTCCGTTAGGTTAAAGCTACGGAAAGCGTTTTGTTTTACGGTTTAACTACTAAATACATGCAATACGTTTGGTTTAAAAATATGTAATTACATTCAGAAGGGATTTTTTGTAATTATTTTTTTCTTAAAAAGGGTGGAAATAACAAAATGCACAGAAATTTGAGAAACGCATCTAAAACGCTACTTTGCATGGCATTGCCAAAAATATTTTACGAACAATGATACGCCACACGTATAAATAATTATAAATTGGTACGATACTTCCTGCGTTCCGCGATGCAGTTTGTTTCAACTAACAAAGCCATTTGAGATCAATTTGGCAGCAATGTCTCGAGTCAACGAAAGAAGTCTCTAACAAGCTTGTATAATACCGATTTTGTTTCAGTTCGTGTAGCGCGGTTTTGTTTGATACTTTTCCGTTTGAATTAGATAATCGACACTATTATGTACGAGTTTTGAGTCTGAGTTTGGCAAACGTTCTATGAGAGAATGATAGCTAAATTCCTTAATCATAACCTCCTTGGTTTGTTGACATCGTGAGTTTTAAAGCTCCTATGCTATACATTTGCCGTTCGTAGTTACGAGACATCTGCAGAAAATATAGGCACTTTCAAATTACGATACATAAAAAAGTTAACATAAATAAGCATTACACTACTACTAAGTGTGGTGTCGATTTTACTCCCATTAGCCGCACAAGTCTTAGTGACACTTTATATTCTATAGTTTAATATAAAAATTACGCAATTTGATACATAACTAATCAGTAGTGTTTATAAAGCAATACTATTAACACGGAAAGTATAATTTTGTTGGATTAACGCCACAATTCCTTGAGTCCCAAAAGTAAAAAATTTCATCTGCTGTAAATCAGAACCACCATGTGTTTATTTTGTTGTTTTTTGACAATTGACGGGTTTCAGATTAGTGAAATGTGACTCATATATTCGAAACAGTTGATATAAAAAATGTGTACTAATTTTTTTCTTCGCTCTATAAATATTAAATCTTCAAGATGTCGATCTTACTCACAGTGTCAAACCAACCCTGACTTCCCCTAAGTCAGAGATATCAAACTGATGACCACTAACGGTTTAGTTTTAACCGCATACAAAATCGTAAATTTCTTACTCATAAGTATGTAGTTCAAGAATATCACTTTTTTATTTTTAAGCCATCAATCAAGGCCCTTTACGACCAAAAAGCAATTTCTATAAGAAAAAGACTTTAACACAAACAAATTAACAAATTAACAAGACAAACAAGACAAATTAACATACAAATTAACTCAGCCAACAGGAATTTAAAATGCAAGCTCTTACACTTGTTTGGTATATTGTTTTGGAAAAGGTCGAATCCATCTTTAGATATACTAAGGACAGAACATCATATTTCTGCAAAACGTTTAGAAATCAGATGAAATCAGACGTCAGCACAAACACGTGTTATTTTTGATATAATAGCTGGCATCGCGAAAGAAATAGTTTAAAATTAACAGTCGTTAAAAATTAACCAGAGTCGTTTAAATTTGCTAGAATTTGGCATCGCAATCACATTGAGTTCATTTGTTTATTTTAACGACTGGTCCTATGCCGTCGTTAAACAAACGAGTCAAGAGCGTATGCGATACAACCCGCTGTGCAAAGCGACGGAAGAAATCAAGGCGTTCCACAGTGGTTTGCTTCAGAGCAATCGGCGAACATTGCTATTTACTGTCAGTGTTTGGCCTATTTCAGTATCGATTGACTTTAGTTTCATATCTAATACAATTACAAAGAATTTTGAATTATATTGGACATCCAGATTGCGCCACTAGTCAATCTTTTCTAAGCTTCAGTATAATCCTAGTAAAAAAAATCACGTAGTTTCAATTCAATTCAATGTGTTTTAATGGATTTAAAATGTCAGGAAGGACAATTTCTGAATATTTTAACACATAGCAATTGGAATATGTTTTATCTTCGCAATCACAACCATTTTTATCATGAAATACATCAAATTTACGAAAAAATACATATTTTTGTGACTGCTTCGTTGTACCTATAATGGTGGTATGGTTCCTATAGTCGTCGTATTGTGTTCCTATAGTGGTGGTAAACAAAGATGTATCAAAAACGGTGTATAATATCAATGAAACTTAGTTTCGAAGCTGTTTTCGTATGAATAGCAAGGATTACTGCCATAATATAGGTTTTTCGCCTAATTTGATCGTAAAAAAAATATAAATTTGGTTGATGAAAATATTGACTAAAGTACTGCATCACACCTGTCGTCAACCTACACCCGGAAGAGTGTGCTTGATTTGAAGTCAATTTTCCATTCAGCCATATAAGCGAATTTTGGCCTGTTTTTGGTAAATTACCTACATAAAACTCATTTTTGTTGCTTATTTGAATGAAAACAGTACGACTTGTCAAAAATGTCGTCGAAAAAATCTAAAAAGACCTGTTTTTATTGATTTTATAACTAAGACCACTATAGGAACATGCCTGTTTTGTGGACCTATAATGGCACTATAGTAAAAAGCACGACCATAAATATGATCAAAAGGCAAATAATTTTAGTAAAACAATAACATTTCATAACAGTTATGTTGAAAAACTAGTAATTGCGTGGGTATGTGATCATTAAGAACGTTAACAGAAATATGAGTTTCGTTATGAAATCCTAAGGATTTTGGAAAATTGTTGACACATATCACAAAATAATGGATTTTTCGGTCACAAAGTAACGGAATGGCCCCATTTAACTTTTAAACCCTTTGTAAAAGGCTAAAGAACATTTCACACTAACGTAAATAACTTAATTACTTGTAATTTTCCGTATGAACCGCATTTTAGTGCAATACCACCACTATTGGTACTACCACCACTATAGGTACATTTACCCTACTTCCTATAAAAAGTAACGTCTTTAATTTTAAATTATTAAAAGTATAATTTATTTGATACTAGTTAATTTGGCCCGGTTACAGGGTTATGCAAGATAATTTCTGGGGTATATAATAACCTGCAGGCAACGGATTTCTTAAAATACAACGCAAATTCCATGTGGTTTTTAATTCCAAATGATGCATTAATCCCAAACCCATGTAATCCTGAAATTTTATAGAACTTATTCTGGTGCTGAAACTGATTCCATTCCCGTATAGGTATTATAATTAGTCATGAACCTGATCGTGGAACTGATCCTAAACCCTTACTGATCCTTTTTACTGATCCTGATCCATTCCGGTCGGGAAGTTGATCCCATTCCCATACCGGATCTGAAAAATATCTTGACCCTATAGGGTAAACGTACCTATAGTGGTGTAGTAACAATAGTGGTAGTATGGCTCTAAAATGTGATAATAAGATTATTAAGAACAATTAACTTATTTATTTCATTGTTTAATGTTCTCTGTTCTTTTAAAAAAGGCTATAAAAGTTAAATTGGGCCATTCCATTGCAGTGATAGAAACACAACATATTTTGTGAAATGTGTCAACATTCGTCCAAAATCCTTAGGATTTCAAAACTCATATTTTTGCTAACGTTTTAAATGACCACATAACAATGCAATTATTATTTCTTTAACACAACTTTCGTGAAATGTTATTGATTTACTAATATTTTTTGCCTTTTGACCATATTTTCGCATTTTTATTTGTTTTTTTTTTTTACCATAGTGCCATTATAGGTACAAAAAACAGCCATGTTGCTATAGTAGTCATAATGATAAAATTAGTAAAAACCGAACATTTTAGATTTTTTTCCGCGATATTGTTAACATTTCGTATTGTTTACACTAAAATAAGCAACGGAAATGAGTTTCCTGTAAGTAATTTACCAAAAAAGTCAAAAAAATTTATATTCAACTGAGTATTCACTCAGCCGACTTCGAATCAAGCTTACTCTTACTGGTTTTTAAAGACTACAGTTATAAAGTTTTTTATTTAATATTTCAATCACTAATCACACTTAATACATTTTTACGATCAAATTATGTAAGAAAACAATATTATGGATGTGATTCTTACAATTCATTTGAAAACAGCTTCAAACTAAGTTCCGTGTGTATTATACACAGTTTTTAGGTATCTTTGTTTACCAACACGATAGTAACACAATACTACGACTATAGGAACCATACTACCATGATAGGTACAACGAAGCAGTCACAAAAATGTGTATTTTTTCGTAAATTTTGATGGTTAAAATGCTTGTGATTGCGAAGATAAAACATATTCCCATTGCTTTCTGTTAAAATATTCATAAATTTACCTTCCTGACACTTTAAATCTATTAAAGTACATTTGTACCCTTACATTGATATTTTTACGCTACCGGTACTTAAATTGTATATATATCGGTATAACAGCTCCAAAAACCGTACAGGCCTTGGAATTGATCCCAAACCCACACCAGAACCTACACTGAACCCATAACGGTCCTGGAACTGATCCTGACTCCATGCAGATCTTGCAACATATACATTTCGGTACTGGAAGTGAACTACATACTGATCCTTGAAATGATTAAGATTCCATGTCTGTCATGGAACAGATCCTGATTCCTAGCCCAGATACTGTTTCCTTATATATTTCGGGACCTGAATAGTACCTGAATCTGATTCACTAATCGAACCACCCAGTCCAATTTTCCTATTTTTATCTCTTGTTGCATCGAGGGGTCCCGCGGTACTATCGTCAACTCGGACATTTTAATAACATGCCCGTCCCATGGACCGTCCCATGGACCGTCCCATGGACCGTCCCATGGACCATCGCCCTAATCAAGGATTAACTATCCGGCTAAGTGGTACTAAGTATCGAAAGCCTGTATAGACCGGCATGTCCTGTTACTCCTAAAAGAAGGTTATTTGTTTCAGTTACTTTTTCGTATAAATGTTTTCGCAACGTTTTCATACATCCGGATCCAGTTCTTTGGACCACTGATTGGAACATTTTACTTACATGTAGTAGAAGACATTCTTTAGCTTTGCTTAAACCAAAAATTAGGCCCATACATAGAAAAAGACCACGGAAAAAAGTTCAATTATTCAATTCTGACTGTAATTTGTATCATTGTTCTCCATACGTTTCAAAATACCAAAAACTAAGTCAGCGTTGCGTTTTCTATAGTCGATTTGGTTGCCATTGTATGGATGTAAACTAAGCAAAAAACATCCAAGCTACCGCTGGAAAGTAACGCTGATCAGCCTTTACTAGAATTTTATAATAGAGATACCTTGTTCTAAATTAAAACAAAGTCGATTCCTAATAAGATTTATTGTCTACCAACTTATAAAATATAACTTTTAACTCATATCCTGTATGAGTGGCTCATTCATCTTGTCTAAAGTGTCCATAATATCCTCAAAGGACTCCTCAAGAGGAGGTACATTTTCATTTTAATTTAATTGCTCAAACTCAAAGAAAAGTTTGACTTCCTCTGGATAGTTGTCGCTCATTTTTCTTTGCACACGATTCTGCAAAGAAAGTGAACTAATATAAGGATCACTGTTGTGTATTGCACGCATAAATACATTGACCAGATTGCTCTCTCTAGTGCATTTGCGTGCATGGTATTCCCTATCTTTCCGGAATATTTTACGGCGTGCTTCTCCGCACTCTTCCCCCATACTTATACGGAACAGGAGTGTTCAGAATTAGTTTTCCAGCATGTGCTAAAATTGTATGTACAGTTGCTGGTATGTAGTACCAGCTATACAAATTAATAAACTTATAATAAGTATCCTTACAATATAAACTAATCGTTTCTGCGTTCAAAGGCCGTTCACTATTGATAGCTATTAATATATTTCTAAACCGCCTTATCAAGTCCTCATCAACACCTAACGCTTCACTTGCAAGTTTAAGGTTTGAAAATATTCGCCTGCAAACATTTCCTGTAGTGCTTGTGTCTGACGAACCTGCTCAAACTTGGTCTCGGACGCAAATCAACGGAAAATCGGACACTTTGAGGAGTTAAATTTGACCACATGATTTCATTTGAAGAATCACCTTCGACAGTTAAGTTGATGGGGCTCAATGATGTTATCAACACATTACTATCGTCGGCAGTTTCATTAGAATAGTTCTGATGATATTGTGAATGGCCTGATGACCCGTCCATACCCCATGCCATCAGTGAAATTAATTTTTAGTGGTTGAATTTTCGGCTATCCATATAGGCAAATATTTTGTCCTTTTCCATTCTGACAATGCTTTCTGTAGTCATATGTACAAGTGGTTGTAAATCAACTTTCACAGAGCTTTCAGTTACATGTATTGACTCTGCCGACGGGGAACATTTTTTTTTAGCTTTAAGTATTTCCTCGTAGCTAGAGAACTTTGATGGACACTCTTTTCTAATGATACAATGTTGTTTTTTGGAGAAATTTCCTTCTATCAAAAAAGATAAGGCTTCTTCTCCTGATTTCATTGCAGGAGTAGAACAACTAATCATGTTTGTTAACGCATTTACAACATACGTATTTTTTTTTTTTGCTGTGTTGCGATTTTTCTTGCAAACATCAATGCCTCATCTACGGATTCACATTTAACTGATTAAGACATTTGCGCAATTCTTCTTCGTTTTTGCCTGTTTGTAAGTTCACTAAAGAGTTTTTTTGACTGTTTTATGGTGATTTTTTCTCTCTCGAAGTCACAGAGAAATTGTGTGTTCAACCACGCAAAATTAACCCTATCAAATTTGTTCCTGTCGCTGTTCGTTTTTTTCCACAAATGCTTGGCTCGTCTTGCCAGCAAGTTAAGTTTTTGCTTTACTGCATCTTCATCAATATCTGATGATTTCAATCTTTCGCAAACGAAACGAAAAGCTTTCTCTACGTTCAGCTTAGCTGAATTTTGGAAGTAAAATTGCAAAACAAGCTCCCGGTTGGTAATTTGGATTACGTTATGTATTAATGGAAAATAAAATTAGATATGCGTGTTGAACGCACTTGAAGAAATCGTTATAAAAATATTTCAATCGTTGGTGTGTATTATCTACCTGCATAATGTTATTAAACTGTAAGGAAGATAAAAGTGCCAAAATTCACTAGCTGCGGATTTTATACGGTCTGGAATATTTTTCACTTGTGATCAAATGAACGTCGGTCTTGCTACTACGATACGCATCAGAATCAAAAATATCTAACGCATTGTGTTATCAGTGCGTATTAGTATTCGTACTCTCTCATAAGAATACGAGAAGCTTATCGATTTTTATTGTATTGCTCTAACGATCAGTCGATCCTTACTTTTACTACTACTTGTATATCTGTATCAGTATGCATTCCAATTGAAGTAGACTTTATTGGCCGGTGTAGGTACTGAAATAGTACCGTTAGCCTACGTTTCATTTATTCGGCTGTTCGTATTGCAGGGTTTGCAATGCAATGAACAATTGTTCACATGTTTGTAATAATCATCCTTTTGAATAACCACCACAGCCGATCACATATATCATGGAACTGAGTTGTTTATTTTAGGAACATATTGTAATAAACATGGGGACAGTTATTGTTTGGACTAGTAAACCCAGGATAGATTTAGAGATTAACGAATCCTTCGTATGATTATTTGCAATACAATACCTATAGCAAGCAACAGATAGTGTTTGCTGTTGCTCAAACAGAAGAGAAAAAAATAGATAAATGTTATCACTTTTATTTTAGTTTGTTGGTTATTTCAAAACAGTAAGAAAAAAGGAGAACTAAATTTATAAATACAAGCTCAAAACTATTCAACTGTAGGTGGTTGAAAATAATAAGAAACTTCTTCTTCTCATTTGATGTAGTAAGTATAAACCTGTGTAAGAAACGTTGCGGCTAAAATGTCTTTGACTGATTTGTGAGTACATAACAAATTGACCAGGTTTGCATATAGTGAAGCAGGAGGAAGGGAGCTCGAACTGTACGGGGTTTGAACCCATGCATGGTATGTTGTTAGGTTGTAAAAATTGACCACTGTATCTCAAGAATAACCACAGTGTAGTTAATCGGAAAAAATGTCGTATTTTTAGCTCTGTTTGTTGCATTTATTATTTAAATCAATCAACTTTTAATTTGCTGCAGCGCTTAGAGGGGACAAAAGGGGACCGAAATTGTTTCACTGAAGTTGTATAAAGTGTTAAACTTTAATTCAATGTGGGTAGCAACAACAGGAAGTTAAAGGAAAAAAACTGGCGCTCTATAATATTGACTTATTTGTATATTTTTCAGCTTTTTCTATATAGTTTGTAGTCACTTTTTTATTCGTCACAGAAGCTTCAGTCCTAAAAGCATATTCTTAAAGACGAAGAAAAAACCTTTCTAACGATGTATTATTAAAATTTTTAGGTAGAACACAAACGAAGTTTTAAGCAAATACATGATGTCAGTGGATGCGGCTTAAAAACGGCGAATTAGCCAAGACTTTCAGATTCAAAGCGTCATAACTTTTGAACAAATCAATGAAATTCTTTGAAATTTCAACTTTATACTAAACAACTATCCTAGTTTAAGTTAAAAAAAGGGAGAGAAATAAACAGAAAAAAATATTTTTCCCTAAGGTCCGCCTTTAGACCACTGTGCGTTCGGAGAATTTTATCATGCCTTCCTTTTTCTCCAACGGCAAATTTGTCAAGCAGCTCGTCGAGTTACCCGTCCCTGGCTCCGCCTCATACCCCTCGCCTAAGCGCGTTGTCGAAGGTTTGAATGTGTTGGTGCGTCAGACGGCCAATCGCTGTCAGCCGTCGTCCGTGCTTTTTCCCTCCATAGCGCTATCTCTTTCTCGCGTGTGGACAATGCTCATGAGTTGCTGTGGCGCTTAAAAAACCGTTTACACACATTGCAGCGATGAAGTTTCATATTCACAAATCAAACCAAAATAGCACAATGAGTTCAAACGCTGCAATGTACAAATGACTAAGGAATCGCTGCCACGCTAGAGGGTTTGATGTAGTGGTGAGAGCTCGGAATCGGACCTACCCGATTCCGATTCCGTATTCGGAATCAATTCCGGAGCCGATTCCGATGCTGGAATCGATTCCGATTCCGGAGCCAATTCCGGAGTCGATTCCGGTGCCGATTCCGGAGCCGATTCCTGAGCCGATTCCGGAGCCGATTCCGGAGCCGATTCCGGAGCCGATTCCGGAACCGATTCCGGAACCGATTCCGAAGCCGATTCCGGAACCGATTTCGGTGTTGACTCCGGAGCAAAATCAGTCCGGGAATCTGCATGAGAATGGATCTTTTACAAGTAAATTTGGATTTTTGCGGTTAGCAATACGTAGTACGATTGGACCCAAACGCCTTTTTTATGGCGATGCCGAAACTGACTCCGTTTGGTAGCCGATTCTAATTTATGAGCCATTTCCGATTCGAGAGCCGACTTCGATTCCGGAACCGATTCCGGAGTCGATTCCGGAACCGATTCCGATTCCGGAGCCGATTCTGGAGTCGATTCCGGAACCGATTCCTATTCCGGAGCCGATTCCGGAATCAATTCTGGAGTCGATTCCGGAGTCGATTCTGATTCCGGAGCCGATTTCGGAATCGATTCCGGAAACTAATTCCAGACCTACTATCCGGAATCGATTCCAGAAAACTGCGGAGCTACCCGGAATCGATTCCGACAAAAACTTCATTTTTCCCATCACTAGTTTGATGTGCAACGCGCAGAACCCTAAGTCGCATTAAAACGTTTGTTTTGAATTTTAACATTAACGGGGCGAGTAACGGCTTCGAACGACGAAATCCGTTCGACGCTTATAAGAGATTGAGAATCATGAGATATAACTGTCAAGCATTTAAAGACGTTTTTACGATTATATCTACGATTCAAGGATGGTTAAAATTTGAATTTTGATTTTTTTGCCGTTGGTATTGGATTTAATTCGTTACATCATTATTGGATGATTTGTTACCGATTAAAAAGCAGCTTCACTCACTTTCTTGAAATTTGAATTTAACTTATTTCATATTTAGAAGGGACGACAGGATTGGATTTACTTTATAAAAATATTTAAAAATACTGATTGATTTTATTTTAAAGAGTTATAAACGTAATTTATATGGTGAAAATGTTTTGCGATATTTTTCTATAAAGTTTTCAGCAGTGTTACAAAATTATATGAAAAACATTAAATTCTTTACATGAATATTCAAATATCTATTTATATATATATATATATATATATATATATATATATATATATATATATATATATATATATATATATATATATATATTATATATTTAATATATATATAAATATATATATATATATATATAACTATATATATAACTTTAATATATTTAATATTTAAACTGATGAAAACTTTTTTTATTGGGAATAGATAACACAGATAAAAGATAACATTTTCAAAATGTTACATACCTCTAAGTTCAATTCACTTCAATCATTTAAAGCAAAATTTAAAGCAAAACGTTACATTTGCTGGTAACAACACGCTTGTTACCTTGGCCACCTGGCAGTCAGTTACCACCTTGTGAAACACGACTTCTGCTCCTTGGACTGCAACCGCTCCACATCCGACGCCGTACCGCACAACAACTATTTGTGGCTGGTTTACTGCAAAGTAACATCGACTGTCCTTCCCTACTCCAGCAGTTAAACTTTTACGCGCCTGCCCTTCAGCTTCGCTCTTGTCCGTTACTTGCCCTGAACCGTAGTCGAACTGGATATGGATCTAGAGACCCCCTCAACTCCATAATTAGGGTGTTTAACGAAGTTCGTCATTTGTTTGATTTTGGAACCTCAGTGCAATCCTTTAAAAACTGCCTTAGAAGCAAATTATTAAGATGATCTTACTACTTATTTTAATCTTAAATTAGACCTAAGAACATTCACACGGATCCATTGTTATTCATTGAACGAGTAATTAAACAAATTAAACAAATTAAACAAATTAAACATTGAAAACAACATTCGTTCCAAATCCGCAGCGCAAAACCTCGCGGATTTCTCCTCATACAAACCGGAACGTTCGACCCCGGCAGGTAGAACTCATTCTTTCGCGCGCTTCTTACGGTCTCTCAATGGTACGTTATTTTAGAATTGAGCGCCAAGTGAGCGCCTTCTGACAACCGCGGCGAACCGATCTCGTCGTTCGAAGCCCATAGTCGCCCCGTAAAACTTAGACCTGGGCTGCTGTGACAATTCATTTATTTTGACCGATCGCGTCGAGTGCTAAAGATGGACTGATTTTCGATTTCATACGCTCGTGATACGAAACTTCTCTGGTTTGTCGCTTAACCTAGGAAATTCTAAAAAAGGCCGATCGGCCACCAAAAGCGCGCACGTGCCTTAGCGCAGACAATTGTCTTTTGTTTCACTTTTCATCCCACTTGCGAGCAGGCTTCACATTGTTCATATTGTGTCATTGTTTTACAAAGCAAATACAGAGTTCTTAGTATTGTTTTCACTTCGCTCACACCATATGGCGCCCCTAGTTCCTAGCATCGTATTCTTTTGCTTCGACATACTTCCCCCCGATTGAATTATTGAATTCAACAGAATTGTTTTCGTTTACAGGCAAAATACAGATTTTTGATATTCCGCGCTTGTACAACCCATCTTTCGTTTTGACGGTAACTACTCTTATGTTCCCATCACTTCCCGGAAAAATTTCAACTATTCTACCGTAACACCATTTCAGGGGTGGTAAACCATCGTCTTTCACAAGCACCATTGTTCCGACGGAGATGTTGTTACGTTGGTGGGTCCACTTTGTCCGTGGTTGTAGACCGGACAAATATTCAGTACTCCAACGTTTCCACAGCCTTCGAAGATATTCTTGTACTTCCTGCCATTGATTCAGCTGGTTGATTGGAAACGCTTCCAGGGATGGTTCGGCCAAGGCAGAAAGCGGACGATGGATCAGGAAATGTCCCGGCGTCAAAACGTCAAGATCAGCTGGATCGGTTGATAGTTGAGTCAAAGGTCGAGAGTTCATGCAACTCTCGATCTGCGTTAGAAGCGTGGTGAGCTGCTCGTAGGCCTCAGATGATTTTTGAAGGATTTGACAGCCGCCTCCCATAGGCCGCCAAAATTCGGAGAACGAGGGGGGATGAACTTAAATTCGATGCCTTCATCGCTGCACTTCCGAGTTATGTCGCCTTGCCATGCCTGGTCCTTGAATTGCTGAGCTAGGACAGCCAATTCTTTTGATGCTCGTACAAAATTCTTAGCGTTGTCACATTCAATTAATGAAGACCTCTGCGCGCGATGAATCTGCGTAGGGCCGCAATAAAGGCGTCTGTGGTCAAGTCTGTAACATGATCGATGTGCCCCGCTTGTGAACCCAACGTTGGATACTTATTTTATTAAGTTCTGCAAGAGGTTCATCCCAAGACGTTTCATTGCGCCAAAGTTCTTAAAGATACATTTTAGCTGCCACTATCACAGGACCGACCAATCCTAAAGGATCGAAAAGTTTTGCCGAGTCTGATACAGCAATGCGTTTCGTAACTGGATTGTCATGGTTGCTGTACTCAGGTGTTTCGAAGAGAAAATTGTCGGTTGTTGGTTGCCATTTCAGGCCCAATGTTTTGATGCATGATGTTGGCGAATCAAGATCATAAACAGTTCGATTATCCTAAAGATCAACGGGCATTTTTTCTAGTAGTTCGGAGCAGTTAGATGTCCATTTACGAAGACAAAGACCAGCAGATTGAAGTAAATTCAATAATTGGTCACTGAGTTTCTGCCCTTCCTCTACACTATTGACTCCTGTTAGCATGTCGTCCATGTAAAAATCGTTAGCTAAAACCTTTGTTGCCTCTGGGTACGTATTTGCTTCTACTTTTGCTAGATGTTGTAGAGTTTTAGTTGCGAGGTATGGTGCGCAAGAAGTACCATAAGTGACTGTGCTCAATTCAAATGTACAAATTGGATCGGTTGGTTTATTGCGCCATAGAATTCGTTGCAAGGGACGGTCTTCGTCAGCTACCAAAATTTGTCTGTACATTTTTTCAATGTCCGCCACGAGTACAAATTTTGGCATACGAAATCTTAGCAAGATAGACATAAGATCGTCTTGAAGGATTGGGCCTACCATCAAACAATCGTTTAATGAGACTCCACTGCTGGAAGAGCACGACGCATCAGACACCACCCGAAGCTTGGTGGTTGTTTTATCGGGACGAAGCACACAATGGTGCGGCATGTAATAGCTTGGGCTAACTTGTCCTGTGTTGTTTTCTGTTATTTGTACCATGTGGTTAAGGTTTATATATTCTGAAACAAACTGTGAATATTCTGCTTTAAGTTGTGGTCTGGTTTCTAAACGTCTTTCTAATGCTAGGAATCTGCGCAAAGCAATAGATTTTGATTCGCCAAGCTGGGCAATTTTGTCGTCGCGTGTTGGTAGAGAAACCACAAACCGACCTGCGGTGTTACGTTTTGTTGTTGCATCAAAATATTGTTCACATTTGCTTTCTTCAACCGATAGTTTCCTGTTAGTCTGGCATGCTTCAAGTTCCCAAAATTGTCTAAGCTGTGCGTCGAGGTTGCTGCTCACATAAGCCACTACTGATGTTTGCTCACTTGGTTGGCAAACGGTGGCTCTTCCAGCTATGACCCATCCTAGCACAGTTTTTTGTACTGCCAATGCACCTGACTGCATTTTCAAAAGGCCCTCTTCCAAGATTAGATAATACAGGTCCATGTCGATTATCATGTCGATCGGGTCCGGATTCATGGAAATTAGGGTCTGCTAGTTCGATGTTTAGAGGTAAGGTTAGCTTTGTTAGATCGACTGCACTTACCGGTAGATTTCTTGTGACTTGGCTGAGCACATGAAATTTGGATGTCGTTCTAAAAGCACTGCAATTTGACTTGATGCTCACCATGACCGATGAGTAAGACATGATTTTCGACTCACCAATACCGCCGATCGAGTGTACTTCCTTGATGCGAGGGAGTCGAAGGCGTTGTACTAGTCGTTCTGTCACAATATTCAATTGTGATGCTGAGTCGAGCAGAGCTCGCGCCCAATACTGCGTTCCGTTGAAGTCACATACCTTGACCACGGTCGTTGGCAAGACCGTTGAAGATACCTGATTAGAAGCCGGTGGCACATTCACAAAACAATGATTTAACAAAGCTGGAGTTTCTGGATTAGACGAAGCAATAGTGGAAGGACCGGATTGGCATTCGGGTATCGTTTGCGTTTGCACTACTTCCTGAACTGGCATGGCATTCGATTGTTCGTGTAACATGGTGTGGTGCTTCTTGTGGCAAATACGGCATGTACCTGATGGACAGTCCTTAACCGTATGACCCAATGATAAACAATTGAAACACAGTTTCTTGTTCTTCACTAAATCCTTTCGATCATTCACTGCCATGTTTCGGAACATAACGCACTTGTAAGGAGAATGTTTCACGTCACGGAAAAAAACACACTTTTCCGCTGCACCTAAGGACACTGTCGAATACGCTGCTGTGTTCTTCTGGACCGGTTTGCGTCGAAACTGTGATGAGGTTTTGTCCGACGGATCTAATTTTACTGATTCCACAGATTGTAACACTCTACAATGATCTCGGAGAAACTTCACTAACTCGTCGTAAGTAGGAACTTCAGTCGAACGCTTATGTGTTTCCCACTGTCGCAAAGTAGCCGGATCCAAACACGATGACAAGCGAAACACTAACAACGTACTCCACCCTTCAGGCCGTTCACCAAGCTTTTCTAACATTTTCAAATTTCGCTCAAATTCATCCACGAGAAGCATGATAGATTCCGGACATTCCTTTTTAATCGGAGAGATGGCAAAAATAGAGTCCACATGAGATTTCACTCTTAGATATATGTTCTCATATCTGGTGCATAGTAAATCCCAGGCAACGCTGTAATTCGCTCTGGTAACTTCTATCACTTCTATCACGCGCTTTGCATCTTCCGTTAGACATGAAATCAAATACGTAAATTTGTCCACTTCACTTAGCTCCGGCGCTGCATCTATCAGCGTTTTGAAATTATCACGAAACGTCGTCCAATTTTGCAAAGAACCGTCAAATTTCGGTAGTTTGATTTCCGGTAGCTTCACTCGCGATGTTTGCTTCGAAACGTTAGAAGGTAACACTTCTTTCACTGTAGCAGCTGCGATTCGCTGCTTTGCGTTTCGCATTAATTTAAACAACTTCGTCTCGAAGCGTGCATTAATTTCTTCCTCTTCTTCGATTGTGTCCGACACTTCTAAAATGCTCACATGCACTTTCTCGTATTCCAACTGTACCGCCGCAAGTCGGTCCGCACATTCGGTAAGCTGGGAAATTTCCAGATCCGCATCGCTTAGAATGGTATCCAGTCGGTTCATCTTTCGATCGAGATGATCGCGCACTCTGGAAGCCTTTTCATGTTCCAACATGTCACTTTTTCCCGTTCCGAAACCTTTGAACGGGTCAGAGAGATCCATCTTAGACGTCCACGGCAATTGTTCACCTGGTGTGTCACTTTTTTCTTGGTCGCCCACTAGATCGGCAACTTTTACCGGCGAGCGTTCCACTGACATTGTTCTTATTGTTTATCAACACTTTCACTGTGCACAATCACGTTCGCGGATAGTGATTGTAGCTAGCATTAGGTTTCGAATCGAACTAAGCAAAACTGCTGTTGGAATTCGTTTCGAGTAACCAAATGTTCGAATACGTTTAGAAGGACCAAAAAGTGTTTTGAATTTGTTCATTGTGTCATTGTTTTACAAAGCAAATACAGAGTTCTTAGTATTGTTTTCGCTTCGCTCACACCATATGGCGCCCCTGGTTCCTAGCATCGTATTCTTTTGCTTCGACAACGTTCATCCCGGCGCTGATTTTCTTGGACTTTCCTTTCCGCCGGCATCTAGAACGCAAGCTGATTGTGAAACCGATATATTGGAACGTTCACTGGCAGTCCCTGGGGCCTGCAATCGTGATGAACGTGTTAAGCATTAAGCATAACTTTGTTACACTAAACTTTTGCTTTCGTATGTTGTAGATTAAACCGATATGCTGTGCCGTCTCCGCAAGGGTATGAGCGTGCGTGTGTGTGCACAACTGTCGCCACATGTGTTTTCTTTCGGAATATTATGATCCATCGGTCAAATAAAGGAAGGTGTTGATGAAAGGTGGAAAGACGAATTGAGGCCCCTGTAAATGGTAACTGATGACCGGGAGGAGGGGGTACTGACACACAGCTGTTAAAAGATTGAACAGTATATTTAATTTGCCGGCGTTGGAGGGAAGGGGGAGGGCGGTTGCCATGGGACCCCTACTATCATCGGTCACAGGCTCTAAAATTGTTGTCGCCATTGGGGGAGGGGAGGTGCAAATGGTTCTCCAGCCACGGGGCCCCAACGACCATATTTCCGGGGGCCCTTGTCGCTAATACTCTGCCCACTTGTAAACATATGGCATACTACAGACTAGAGATCTATCGTTAGGTCCGCCGCTGGTTCATGACGGTGTTTTTTTATCGTGGAGGTGCAGTATGCAAATTGCACGCTGGATAGGAGCAGGCCCACGGCACCACCATCCTGCTGCGCAAATTCGAGCAGTTTCCTGCCCAGGAAATGTACCAAAGCCTGCCTTGCCAGCGCATATTTTGGCTGGTCTCCCGCGCTGGACTTCAGCGATTCCTGCGCAGGCCTGCGCAGGGTTAGCGCCATCTGTTGGCGATATGGACGAACTATTTATGGCGGCTAAGCAAAAAAAACGGTCAAAAAAATTTAAAAATATTGGCGCCCATTTTCTCATCCGCTTCTCCTGCCTCCCTCACCCTGCCTTGCCTTACTTGCGTTTCTGCCCGTGCCTTCCGCCTCCAGCTGATTGGCTGTTGCGGTGTATGCGTTGATACTCATATGTGCATTGCGGTTGTGTATTGTTATTGGTGGGTGTTAGCATTTATTAATTTGTGGGTGACCTTGAGACGCTGTGGGAGAAGCTGGATTGGGATTCAAAGTGTTATCGGTGTATTGATGGTTTATTTTATTTCGTGCCGCTGCTGATGAGACCATTCGATGCCCCTGCCAATTGAGGGTGAAGAAGCCTATTTAAAACAACATACGAGAACGTCTAACACTAATCTAATATTTTTTTTAAATTTGAACATGTTAGATGCTTGAACGACCTTCTATGCATCATGTAGCACAGTGTATAGTGGTTATAATTTTTTTTTAATTTGCCGAAATCTGTCTCGTGTTTTCGGGTCACGACACACACACGCACACACACACACAGCGCGGGGAAAGTGACCGTTCACTCTATCATCTCGCGATCCCCCACCCCGCCCGGCGCTTTGGATGATGACAAAATGCGCTATATGATAGCTGATGATAGCGGAAGGGGAGGGGGTAATTAAAAAGACACACGATCTAAGAAAACGTGCCTGTGATATATTGAACATTTATTTCTAATTCAGCTAGCGGGCGCAAGTGGAAACAACATTTTGAAGTGAATCCATACAAAAGAGGATTCTGGATTTGTTTATTACGGTGCGCGTATGGTGCTGCACCTGTCCGTCCAGAATTTGGTGGCTTGTTGGTTTGGAGTTGCCGGTCTCGTAGTACAGTCGTCAACTCCCACGACGTAACAACATGCCCGTCATGGGTTCAATCCCCAAATAGACCGCGCCGCCATACGTAGGACTGACTATCCTGCTATGGGGGGGGAATCAATTAGTCACTGAAAGCCAAAGCCCACAAGTGGTACAGGCAGGCCTTGACCGACATCGGTTGTTGAACCAAAGAAGAAGAAGAAGAAGAAGTTGGTTTGGAGTAGTTATTATGACGCCGATTGACCTGCAATGCCTTGGATCGGTAGGTTCATGTTTTGGTCGAGTGCATTCCGTGCATTTGTCGCGCCACAGGAGTAGACCCGGCAGCACCAAAGTCAAAACAAAAACCTTCCTCGGGTGTGGACTGCTATGCTAAGTTCTTCTTATTATTATTATTATTATTATTGGCGTAATAGCCTACGCATTCATCCCGGTCTTTTCAGGACTTGAGTACCAGGTAGACGGATAGTCACCCCTAGCTACGGCGGACGGTTCATACGCGGTTATAACCCACGACGGGCATGCAGATGTGCGGAATGATGGCGGTGCTGCGGGCCCGCTCCTTTCCAGCGGGCAACTTGCATACTGCCACACTGTCTCCTGCTCGATGCATACGCTGCAAAAAAAAAACACCGTCATGAACCAGCGGTGGACCTAACGGTAGGCGGACTAGGCGGTCGCCGAAAATATCTAGTCTGTAGTATGCCGTATGTCTACAAGTGGACAGAGTATTAACGACAAGGGCCCCCGGAAAGATGGTCGTTGGGGCCCCGTGGCTGGAGAACCATCTGCATTCTAATCCTAACCTTATATTGTATGTATGAGTGTACGGCTTATCTTATATGAATATGGTGCTTGGCTATAGCTATTGGTAAATATAGTGGTGTGTCACATAAACATAGGATGGTTAACTCGCGTAAGCGCCGTTATGACAATAATAATAATAATCATAATAATAATAATAATAATAATAATAATAATAATAATAATAATAATAATAATAATAATAATAATAATAATAATAATAATAATAATAATAATAATAATAATAATAAGAAGAAGAAGAAGAAGAAGAACTTAGCATAACAGTCCACATCCGGAGAAGAGTTTGTCTTGACTTTGTTGCTGCGGGATCTACCGCTACGGCGCGATAAATAAACGGAATGCAATCGACCAAAACATGAACCATCCGAGCCTTACCCATTCCAAGGCAGTGCCGATCGCACGGCGTCATGATACCAACTCCAAACCAACAAGCCGCCAGATTCTGTATCCTCTTTTGCATAAATTCAATTTAAAATGTTGTTTCCACTTGTGTCCGCTAGCTGAATTGGAAATAAATGTGCAATATAACACACGCACGTTTGCTTCGATCGTGTGTCTTTTTAATACCCCCAACAGCAGAGCCGGCCACAAAAATGGTAGTGCCAACCCAATGATTGTGTTGTGTTTCAGGTAGGGAGGTCAAAAATGCATAGACTTGGATTCTGGTGCGTACATTTTCATCCATTGCGGCTACAAACAGTTGTCAGGTTTCTACTAGTGATGGGCGGGTCGACCCGAACACACACATACACACACACACAGACACACACACACACACACACACACACACACACACACACACACACACACACACACACACACACACACACACACACACACACACACACACACACACACACACACACACACACACACACACACACACACACACACACACACACACACACACACACACACACACACACACACACACACACACACACACACACACACACACACACACACACACACACACACACACACACACACACACACACACACACACACACACACACACACACACACACACACACACACACACACACACACACACACACACACACACACACACACACACACACACACACACACACACACACACACACACACACACACACACACACACACACACACACACACACACACACACACAAACACACACACACACACACACACACACACACACACACACACACACATACACACGCTTGTGCGGCTCGCCTTGCCCGGTGGGCCCTGTCGCGAGGGTCTTGCCCGATCCCAGTGCGGGGAGTGTTATTGGCGGCTCGATTTCGGCAGTTCTCATGCGTTGGACATAGGAGTGCGTTTTGTGCGCTTTGTTTATTTGCGCACTACTTTGCTGTTCCTACGGGTGCTATTAGGCTGACAGTGACGCCGTTTTCTTGAGTGCAGCAAACGTACTTGTTTCCATACCCTACGGACAAAGAGCGGGTAATTTTTATCATGGTGTGCGTAAAAACCTAGAATCAAGCCGATGGAAGATTTCGTAGGCTTAAAAAAGAGGAGAAAATCGGTACCGCGGTTCTCTCCCGCTCCCATATGAAACACACGGTGCGCTCTCTCGGTTTCCGAGGTTCTTTTAAAAGTATTCTCGGAAACCGAGAAAGAACCTCGGAAACCAAGAGAGCGCATCGTGTGTTTCATATGGGAGCGGGAGAGAACCGTGGTACCGAATTTCTCCCCCCCAAGCGAGTCAACACGCTCGAAAGTAGTAAGGAAAGTACCACGCAAACAATGAGACCCCAAATTTTGAGTGATTCAGGCCGAGGGGTATGAGGAAGCTTGAGGAAGCACGGAGAAACGCGCTGCGGTGAGAGTTCGCATTCTGTTTTACACGCGCGCTTCACTAACACCAATACAAATACTGTGCTTTGACGAGCCGTCTGTGAATGTGTGTGTCTTCTTTCAGCGAGCTCAACAACTTGGAACTGCTCGTCACATCGTGTTGTCTCGCTTACACTACAGCATCGAACCATCGACCCGTATGCCCCCCCCCTCCAACGCGTACAAAACCACCAGTACAGCGCGACGCTTTGCCGGAGATGGTTGTGCGCGTTTCGTTCTAAGTCCCGCGCGCAGTGTTTGTGCGTTGGTGCGCATTTCGTTCAAAGTTTCGTGCGCCGGTGTGTTTTGGTGAAGTGTGAAGTGAATAAACAGCCCAAATAGCATTGGAGCGTTACGTTTCGCGATTTTTGTATGGAGGCGTTACTGCTCGCTACCTGCTCATAACACTGCTCGATAGCAGTCCTTAGTGAGCAGGTAGCGTGTAACATTCTATGTAAGCTCAATGAAAGCTCAAAGCTCAAGCGTTACTTAGCGAGTGCTCGAACCACAGTATAACGCTGTGGGTTCTGTATTCGGATGTAAACAAAAACACACACACTTTTTTAAAATTTCGATGCACATTGTCCAGTACAACGATAAAATGTATTTTATTTAACTATTATTCAATACTTACATGCCCCAATATATGGTTTTACACGTTTATATACGATTTCAACCATCACTTTGGATGGTATCAACTGATGCCGACGGCGTTGTTGTCTCTGCGTCAGGCACATGTATTGTTGCCGCTTCTAATGCTCGGATCGTTTTTTCGTTAGCAGTAGCACAACGATTAAACGCTCTAAATGTACCACTTGTAAAGCGATACAAATAAAATAAAACACATAATACACCGAACAACACTTGCACATAAAAACCACTTGTCGATGCGGTGATCCAATGTCCTGTTTGCAGTGGAAAAATAACAATGAAAGATTAGAATGCTTTCAAATATGACATTATTTTATAATACTTTCCTTTCCATGCTATTTTGTGGTGTATGGAAACGTTGGTTTGCTTGAAGATACACAACGACCGGTGTGTTGGTCCAGTTGAGAATGTGCCGATCACGATCACAGCCGGCTTTAGTGATTGTTGTAGAAACTGTAACAAAGATCAATATCATTAAATCTGCATTATTTTTACAATTCATTGTGATTTCATGAAAAATAAAGTGAAAAAGTAAAGTAAAAGTGAAAAAGTAAAACATTTCATCTTACCGGCGTCGTATTTCGTCGGCATACACACACACACACACAGCTGCTCGATCATACTCGGACGAATGTTACTAAATTTCGGGATGATATGATATTTTTCCTGTGGAATAATGTGTTCAAACATTAAAAGATAGTTTATTCACTGAAATAGGCACAGAACACTTACCTTTTCCCGAGTTTTCACATAAAATATTACGATTATTCTGCACACAATCTTTACGGGCGGTTGTCCGTGTTTGTTTACGTTTCTGACTTGACAGATATGCGAGCTGTCATGTGACGAAGTGAAATACATTCAAACCTCGCCAATTGCAAGTCTGCTTTTTCAATTGAATACAAAAACTCCGAGTTGTTCACATAAATATGAGAAAAAGTCAGTTTATCCAGTTTGTATAAAATAACAAACATGACAAAATACGCAGACATTAGTCGTGTTACAAAATGTCTTTCTAATAAACAAAATCAATTTTTTTGTAGACGTATGATATAAATGCAATTAGCGAGTTCTAATTGTATCATATATGTTGATATTTTCAAAGCGGTTTAAGTTAAAACAAACATCAGTGTTTTTTGAAATAATCAGAAAGATAATAATAAACTTAATAATGATTAAAATGTATTTTATTACATTTATGTACAACGATAACGTAACTAGTAAGCATGTTCATGCACGTGTGTAATTATTTGATAATTTTTTTGTGATCCCTATATGAATGTTATTAAGTAAAACAGACAATTTACTCTGTTCCTTTTTCAATTCTTCAAGATAAGGTTTTTTTTAAATAGTAACATGTAGGTTTGTTTAAAAAAAACATATATAAATACATATATATAAACACACATACATATATAAATATAGAAATATATATATATATATATATATATATATATATATATATATATATATATATATATATATATATATATATATATATATATATATCTTCTTCTTCTTCTTTGGCTCAACAACCGATGTCGGTCAAGGCCTGCCTGTGCCCACTTGTGGGCTTAGCTTTCAGTGACTAATTGATTCCCCCCCATAGCAGGATAGTCAGTCCTACGTATGGCGGCGCGGTCTATTTGGGGATTGAACCCATGACGGGCATGTTGTTAAGTCGTACGAGTTGACGACTGTACTACGAGACCGGCATATATATATATATATATATATATGTATATATATATATATCTATATATATATATATATATATGTATATATATATATATCTATATATATATATATATATATATATATATATATATATATATATATATATATATATATATATATATATATATATATATATATATATATATATATACTTATATATACATTTATTCATATGGTATATGATATTATAATATAGATATTATACTATATATAAGTTGTTAATATAATTATTTTTATATCATTATACCGATGGCGGAAACCTTTAATTTTTTCATAAAATTTTAGTACAAGTTTTTGTTAATTTTGTTTTAAAATATGTGATCTGAATCGTTATGAAATATCCATCACTCATATTTTCCAAATTCAGTTAAACCATCTCGCTTTGCTTTGAATTCTAAGTCAGAATATGTAGGGGGGCGCGGTACGGGTAAGAAGAACATAGGGGCGGGGGTACAAATAAACGCATCACAACACCAAAGTCTGGGTGAGACGGTGATGGTGTGAAACGCTTCTTGCTTCAAGCTCTTGCGGTAACAGCGTTAAAGGCAACAACAACAACAGAGAATAACGCATCGCGTAGAAACAAACACACCGTTCGTGGGTATGTCAGGGGGGGAAACAACGGGAAAAGCTCAATTCTCTCTCAGCGATGCCGCTTGGGAGTGTGCACAGACGCACATGCAATGCGTGGATAGACAGGTAAGAATTTGCTGAACAGAGTCAACGCAGATTGTCGACAAGTTTCCCGCAGCCTGGCTCGACCCGGTATGACGTCATTCGTGAGTATGAAGGATTCTAAATGTGTACTTTAGTGTGTACTTTATGTTTCAATAAAGTGTTTAATGTAATAAAAAATGACCGTGTTTGTGTTTAGTTTTAGAATAAGTGCATGAAAGAAAGCGAAAAACAAGAAGCTTTTGATGTGTTGGTAGCATGGCTCGAAAGAACACAAACACATTGAGAACTGCAGAGCGCACCGTGCGTTACGGGTGGGGAGGGGGAGGGCTCGCGCGAGGGTGTAACTCATTCCTCCAAGAGTAACTGCTAACGGGGGACGGTACTCAAATCACTCAAAAAATATACTCATTTTGCCGGACGGGTAGGCTCGCTAGGTGAGTTCCTCGTAAATTGCTTTTCTTCATGAGGGATGCGGTTGAGCAAAACCACCAATGAGCGGGAACGAATCGCTACCTCCCCGTCCTCTGGGGTCGGCCTTAAAGGATATAGGCGCTTTTTTTGGCCGTAGTAGCAAGACGCCTAGATCTCCTCCGTCGGATCTCGGAGATTGTTCAGCTTCTCCTGCGGTTGAAGTAGTTGCCAGCACGTTGGTCGATTCTGCTGTTGTTGAAGCGGTTACCGGGCGAGGAAAATGTGATGGCAGCAGAGGATTCCGTGACCTCGCAACCAGTGGAATCGTTTTCTTCATCGAAAGAGCCAGCGCTTGTTGTTGGTGGAAGCAAGCTGCAGGAAGCTTTAAAGGTGGCTGGAGAACTTCAACCCCCCCCCAGCAAACCATGGAAGTGTATTTGAAAACCTAATGCAACAATTTGCACCCCCCCCCTCCACCCCGTTCGACACCAACCTGGGGTCTCCACTCCTATTAACGCTTAGGGCCTCCAACACCCTAAATCCGCCACTGGTTGAACGTGAGCTCATGACGACACGGCTGCGAGCGGAAAGGGCTGAAAAGTCCCTAAGGCCGCGGGGCCATGGGGATTCTCAGCGCTCATTTTCTCAAGCACTCATGAGTGCTTTTGAGAAATCCTCGTTCTCAGCGTTTGTCGAATCGCAACAAAATCGGTTTTGAGAACCTTTGAGAATCTTTGAGAAAGTGGACGATGCAGCGATCGACTAACTGAAATATGAGCAATTGTGCTATTTGTTTTTCGGTTATCACTTTGGAAAACGTATTCAATGTTTATAATTGAAAAATTAAAAAAAAATGTGATCAAAAACTAAGTTTCTATTTAAAGCTTCAAATAAAGCTTGAGTGGCTTTATCAGTTTCTCAGAGTGAGAAAAATTGAAGACGGCCACGAGCTCGCGTCTGAGAACAAGTTTTGAGTGCTTGAGAAACTTATATGAGTGCTTGAGAATGTTTTCTCAGCTTGAGAATGCTCCGTGGCCCCGCGGCCTAAAAGAGGCGCTAGAAGGCTGCCCCCAAACCGAGACGCCAGTGAATGGTAAACGGGGCAGAAATTTGAGGTCGCCTGAGGAAGCGGACGATACTAAAAGAGCAAAAATGGATGCCCCCTCTCGCAGCTCGCTGGTCGCGAGTGCCGGTTGTGGCCCCGAAATGAGCGAGACAGAGGGGTCGTGGAGCACGGTCGTGCGGAAAAATCGCCGGAAGCCGAAGGAAAATGTCATTCCGGATGACACCGGCGCAAAGCAAGTTCACCCTGCATCTACTCGGGAGGCACTTCCGCCGAGGCGTCCAAAAACCGAAGCCGTACTAGTGGCGCCCGGCAAAAATATTACCCATGTGGAAATCCTCTGCAAGCTAAAACAGAGCCTGAGCTTCAAGCTTTCGGTAAGAAAGTAGTGCGAATTCGAGGAACAAAAAATGGAGGCTTGCTATTCGAACTGGGCAAAAGCGATGATGATTGCGGAGTCGACTACGCAAAGGTGGTTCAGAATTCCATTGGCAGCAATCGGACAGTAAAGACCTTAGGCCAAATGGAAACGGTGGAAATTCGATACATCGACGCAGAGACGCAGACCAGTGACGTTGAAAAAGATCTTCGGGATTTGTTCACCGAGCTGGACGGGGTAACTTTCGAGACCAAGATGACCAAATCCTTCAACGGAATGCAGACCGCTTCAGTGAAGCTCCCGACGAAACTAGCAACGCTAGTGGCAGCACGTGGCAAGATTAGGATTGGATGGTCAATCTGCCCGGTAAAAATACATATACCGAACATGAGGTGTTTCAAATGCTGGGAGACGGGCCATTTCTCCCGCGGTTGCAAAGGCCCAGATAGGACCGACTGCTGTCTACAATGCGGTGAAACGGGGCATTTTGCCAAAACTTGCGTCAAACCTCCCAGATGTGTCCTTTGTCCACCGGGTACAAACATGCATCATACCAGCGGCGTTTTCTGTCCAGCGAGCAAGCAGAAATCGACATGGAGATAGTTCAGTTGAACCTGAACCACTGTGAAGAGGTCCAAGACATGCTTGGGCAATTGCTTATAGAGGAGAAGGGAGATGTGGCAATGCTGTCCGAGCCGTATCGCTGTCCTAGCGGCGTAAACAACAATTGGGTTTCTGACTCTACAGGGATCGCTGCTATCTGGGCTTCTGGTAGATTTCCGATCCAGCAGATCATTTCAAGGCACGGCGAAGGGTATGTGATTGCAGTCATCAACAAAATAACCTTCTGCAGCTGTTACGCTCCGTCAAGGTGGGATCTAGAGAAATTCGAAGAAATGCTTAAGAGGATTTCAGATGAGGTCTACGATGTTAATCCTATCATCATTTCAGGAGATTTTAACGCTTGGGCTACGGAATGGGGCAGTAAAAGCACAAACGCCAGAGGAAACGCCGTTGGAGCACTTTTCTAGACTGAACTTAGCACTGGTAAATGTTGGCTCCTGTCCCACATTTGTAAGGAATAGCAGAACTTCCATTATAGACCTTACGTTCTGTAGTCCAGCATTGGCTTCTTCCATGAACTGGAGGGTAAGCAACGCCTACACCCTCAACGACCACCGAGTGATACGCTACACGGCAGGAAGCAAGTGCCACAGGGTTGCCCATGGCTCCGGTTTTCCAGCCTGGAAAACACAATGCTTCAACAAAGAACTGTTTATTGAGGCATTGAGGTTTGGTGATTTCTCAAACAGCATTGGAGCCCTCGTCAGCATTGGAGCTAGCGTCAGCGATCGCCAACGCCTGTGACACCTCTATGCCACGAAGGAAAGGGGGACCTTACCCACGACGGAGAGCTTACTGGTGGACTACCGAAATAGCCCAGTGCCGAAGCCATTGCATCGAAGCACGCAGAAAAATGAATCGAGTTAAATCCTCGGAACAAAGGGAGGATCTGAGACGTTTGTACATCCTGGCACGATCAAATCTAAAACGGAAGATCAAGGCAAGTAAAAGGAGATGCTTTTTGGCCCTATGCGATGAGGTTGAAAACAACCCATTTGGTGCTTACCGAACGCTAATGGGTAAGATGGTCGGCCAAGACCTACCTAGGGAAAGGAAACCAACCGTGCTCAAGACTATCATTGAACAGTTGTTTCCTATCCATGAGCCACAAACTCCACGTGATATACCCCGCAATCCTGATATTGAACCTGTGTCAATATCCGCTGATGAACTACAGAAGGCTGCAGACCATCTCAAACTGGGGAAGGCACCTGGTCCGGACGGTATTCCCATTGAAGCGATCAAAGCAGCTATCAAAGCGTACCCGGAAGCTTTTTATCAGTGTTCCAGAACTGCTTCGATACTGGTTTTTTCCGATACCCTGGAAGCGACAAAAACTCGTTCTTCTACCAAAGCCTGGGAAGCCCCCTGGCGACGCATCAGCACTAAGGCCTTTAGGATTGATAGACAATTTCGCCAAGATACTAGAAATCCTAATACTCAACCGATTAGTTGTCTATACGGAAGGCGAACACGGACTGTCGGACAGACAGTTTGGCTTTAGAAAGGGGCGGTCTACTGGTGAAGCGATCGCAGTTGTTTTAAAGAAAGGACCAAGCGCCTTGCTAAAAAAGAGGACAGGAAACAGATACTGCGCGATCTATACGATTTACGTAAAGAATGCTTTCAACAGTGCCAACTGGGAGGCCATACATGCAGCTCTCTCCAAGATGATGGTTCCACCGTACCTCTGTAGGCTGCTGAAAAGCTATTTGGATCACCGTATGCTTTAATACGACACAGATCTGGGAATCAAAAAAATGAGCATCACCGCTGGCGTTCCTCAAGGTTCGATTTTGGGTCCAACTCTCTGGAATGTTATGTACAACGGAGTTTTGACCCTAGGGCTTCCTCCAGGAGCTGAAGTGATAGGTTTTGCTGATGATATTGCTCTTACTGTCCTTGGTGAGTCAATAGAAGAGATTGAACTCCTCACATCCGACTCCGTAAGCAGAATCGAGTCGTGGATGCAACAAATGAGGCTAGAAATCGCCCATAAAAAGACGGAATTCCTCATCATAAGTAGCCACTAGACAGTGCAGTCAGGTAGCATCCAGGTCGGTAATGAACGTATTGAGTCAATACGTCATCTAAAATATCTTGGTGTGATCATCGATGACCGCTTAAGTTTCCGGAAGCATGTCGAGTACGCCTGTAACAACGTCTTTAACGGCCAAGCTACACGTACCGGACGACATCGGACGATGCCATAAAACGTAGGACCGCAGACAAAAGATTTGCGTCGGGCCGGGCCATGTCGGATCACAGCGGGCCGATTTTGTTTGGGATTTGACAGTTGGCTTTAACGGATTTATGGCATCGTCCGATGTCGTCCGGTACGTGTAGCTTGGCCGTAAGGCAGCAAACTCGTTGCTACAAATAATGCCGAACATTGGAGGGCCCAAGAGTAGCTGCAGGCGACTTCTAGCTGACGTGGCCATCTCACGGTTGCGTTATAACGCTGCGATCTGGGCACATGTTCTTGTGCTAAAGGAAAACCGACAGTTGGTGAACAGAGTGCACCGATTGCTAGCTATGAGAGTTGTTTGTGCCTACAAAACAATATCGCACGTGGCAGTTTGTGTTATCGCAAGCATGGTTTCCATCTGCCTCATATTAGCAGAGGATTCTGAGTGTTGCAGTTTCTCCGGAGTTTCAAACGCGGGATTATTCAGATCCTCAGCAAAACAGCTTTCTATGAGAAAGTGGCAGTCTGAATGGGATTGTTCAACAAAGCGGCGTACGACACATGCACTGATCCCGAACATCGCTGCATGGACGAGCAGAAAACACGGCGAAGTGAACTTCTACATAACTCAGTTCCTCTCCGGCCCTGGGTGTTTCCGGAGTTATCTTCACAAGTACCGTCACGCAAGCTCGCCAGACTGCCCAGCGTGTGTGAGCATCGTGGAGTCAGCAGAATACGTGCTTTTTCATTGCCCTCGTTTTGCTGAGGAACGTCATGAAATCACCGTGAAGTGCGGAACAACAATCAACGGAACAAACCTGACCGAGGTGATGTTAAAGAATGCTGAAACATGGGAAGTCATAGCAAACGGCATGCGATCAATACTGATGAAGCTGCTGGCCTTATGGAAAGCGGATCAACGACTTGGGCGTTCGTAAATAGTGTTGTGCGTATTGTGAAAGTGTTTAGTGTATCTATGCACGAATTGAAGTGAGCCTGTAACTCAAGTGAATGCGTACTTTCTGTGCTTTAGTGTGGTATTACGAGCGTCTCCAGGACTGTCATTCTGTCTCGCGAATGTGGTCCATGTTGCTATAGCGAGATGTAATGCTAATGCATAGCCCTTCCCCAAGAAGCATACCGAAAGGTGAACCCATGGGGAAGGGTAGATGGCCCAAGGAGGGGGTTTACTGGGTAAAAATCCTATGTCAACACCCGTGCGACAACGGGAGTCTTACGAAGATTCCCCCTCCTTGTAAAAAAAAAACACACACACACATCATTTACTTCTGTTTCGATTCAATTGTCAGGTAGGGGGAAGGGGATGGAATAAAACAATGATAATGACACATTTTGAAAATCATCTTTTGTGAAAATTTATGGCTTTCAGAATGAACCAAAATTATTTTCTTTTGTCCACTTTTTGCCATTTTTTCATTATGGAGTTGTGATTTTTCTAAAAATCATCATACTGTCGGAGGGTTAATATTTTTATTAGTTTTGGACAGTTTCCTTGTAGCTTTTTTTAAGAATCCACGCTAAATATTACAGCCCGGGAAGAGAAGGAGGAGAAGGAAGAAAAATGTGTGAGATAACTTTTCAGCTCTTCAATTTTGTGTACCAACTCAATTGTAGTCCAAAGCAAGTATGCGTTGGTCATCTGGACAGTTTTAAAAATATCTTTTAAAACCCCTCGCTTTGCCTTTTCAAAACAATTAAAACATCTTATGCTTTTGGAACTCCCGTGAACTCGCATTATGTTGCATGTTTCCGTACGTAACAGAACATGTGAGAAATAATCATGTTATTCAATATTCTGTTCCGTTGATCTATCTCGTCGTTCGGATGTTGATGTAAGTATCAACAATATTACATCGCAGATTGGTAATATTTTGATATTCTGTAGCATTTGCTGCATAATCGATGCCGCATTGCATACGATGTTGGTTCGGTACTACAGAAGCTGCTTTACTCTAAACAAGAATTTGTGTGTATTATGCTCGTAACATACTCTTTATTTACGTTACTTTTTTAAGTGTACCTCTACCATCATCAAGTTCCCGTTGCAAGCTGGAAAACTGTCTCGAAATGTTTATCAAGGAGGAGATTATGGATGGTATAGATCAACCTACGTGTTCGAATTGCGATACACGTCGAAAATGCACTAAAAGATTGACGATCGAACGTTTTCCACGGTATTTAGTAATACGTATCCTTTTGAAATAATATTTGATATATTCTACTACGTGATTTGAAATTCAAGACCTTATCAGACGGAGGAGAATACTGTCATTTCTCCATTGACATTTATCTGTCAAACTAAGACTTTGGTACAAAAATACCTATCTTAAGTGTAATAAGGCAGGATAATGTATGTGTCACCTTTCACATTTATTATTTATGTTATTGATTTTCTTAGCTTTATCTTAAACAATCATTTGTATTTTGTAGTGTAGTTTGTCTTTTTTTTTTTGTTTTATCAATCATCAGTAGTAAATTCAACTAGCTCTATCGACAGTGACAGATAACGGGACGGGAGCAAATCGGAAATGAATTTGTCAAACCCTGTTCAAAGGATAGATTTCACAATGGAATGACAATATTTTTCTTCGTCCAATAAGGCTTTCTATAATATGTTTTAATATTTTCCTTAATTTTGTATACAATTAAGATCTTAAAAGATTTTCGGAAGCACGTTGGAGCAAATTGACCAATATTGTTGAGTTTCCTACCAAAAATCGAGCTCTTAATCTGCAACCTTATGCCTCAGAAGACATTTCGGGACCAATATACTATTCACTGTATGGAATTTCGAATCATATGGGTAAGTGGAAAATATGTTTTTACAGTTTTGTCCATATTATTTACTATTTCTTAAATAACATCAGGATCTACTGCTGGTGGGCATTACGTAGCTGTTTGCAAACACCCACAAACTCAACAATGGAATGAGTTCAATGATAACTAGTAAGTATTGAAAGAATTTTATAACATTCATTTATCTATTCACAAATTTGCCAAAATCTTTTGTATTTTGGCCTATGTGGGCTCGGGCAGCATTGTTTTTCTCCGTTTTGCCTTGTTTTTTTGGATATCGTTGTCCATGTGCATAGAACGTAACCATTTTTCATATGGAATGCTATGTCTAATTTTGGGGCCCTTTCACGATTCATGTCAGTTTTTTGTATGGCAGTTGGAGCCTGAAATCATGTAAACACTCCATACAAAACCACACCAAAATATAGCCTGCAATTTTCAGTCTAGATTATTCCAGCCTCAAAGCTAGAATTAGATTCCCCGCTGCGCAAAGCTATCGACAATTTTTCAACCTCTCGCTCAATGTAGCTAGAGAGCAAGAACCAATAAAAATAAAGCGTGGTGAAAGGATGGGGAAGAGGAGAAGGAAGGGAGAAAGAGAACGTGGGTGTGAACTATTTTTCGGCCACTATCATTTTTGCGCCAACACGGTCGCGTATGGGAGATTATTTGTCAGAAAGAGAAAAACACATACAGCGCGCTCTCTTGAACGATCGTAAACGCTTCAATCGATCAAGTGCTTCGATCGGTTCTTCGGACGTTTCTGCTTGCTTTCTCGATCGGTTTCGGCAGGAAAGCGAGCTAGAAACCGAGCTGAAAAACTGCTCGCCCAAGGACGCAAAAACCGACGGCGGCCTGTGTTATCTAAGCTCTTCACAAAGCTCTCCACGAAGCTCTCGTCTGCAGTCTTGTCGAGAGCCTAGCCACAGGCGCCCGAACCATTCGTCACGCACACATCTAAGGCCGCGGGGCCATGGGGCTTTCTCAAGCTGAGAAATCATTCTCAAACACTCATTTAAGTTTCTCAAGCACTTAAAACTTGTTCTCAGACGCGAGCCCGTGGCCGTCGTCGGTTTTTATCACTTTGAGAAACTGATATTGCCACTCATGCTTTATTTGGAGCTTTAAATAGAAAATATATTTTTGATCGCATTTTTTATTTTTTTTTTTCAATTATAAACATTGTAAACATTTTCCAAAGTGAATACCGAAAAACAAATAGCATAATTGCTTATATTTCAGTTAGCCGATCGCTGCATCGTCATCTTTCTCAAAGATTCTCAAAGATTCTCAAAACCGATTTTGTTCCGATTCGACAAACGCTGAGAACGAGGATTTCTCAAAAGCGCTCATGAGTGCTTGAGAAAATGAGCGTTGTGAATCCCCATGGCCCCGCGGCCTAAACGTTCTGGTTTCTTCAGCCACTCGCGCATACCAATGTGTTTGCTCCACCCCCTTTTTTCGGATTGCTAATAGAAATGATGAGACTGTTGACATTTGCTTTAAGCACACTTTCGCATGCTGTTTGTTGAATAATATCCCTCTCCCCTCCCACATGTGTTTTGACATGCTCCCGCTGTGTAGACGGCAGAACGCTTTCCCCATTCCAAATTTACCGTTCCTCCTCCTCTCGTTCTTCCTTCCTCCTACCGCGCTCGGGGTACCATCGGTGCTGCGCGTGTTTAGCTGGCTTCAGTTTAGTGATGACTTCATGAACAGGAGCTAGGCGTGTTGAACCGGCTTCTGTTAAGTAATGACGTCCTCACCGGGGGCTGAATGAAGCAATAATGAATGTAAGTAGTATGTATTACTATGGAGAGTTTAGCGCAGAGGATTAGATCAAAACTTACCGTAATATTTTAAAACTGGAAAACGTTTTCTTTCCGTCGCTCACTTTGAAGATTGTTGACGAGGCTAGCAGGTAGTCGTTGATAAATAGCGCACACACCTGTGACTTTTTAGACACCAAGGGTTAGTTGAATGTACCTGCACAAGCACACAGCAAGAAACTTACCTCAACAATTTGCTAGGATAAATCATTCCATAACTGAGGAAGAAGGAACACGGCACAAAACGTAAATGAGCAAAGTACGTCGCACAAGAAATCGCACCTCACTCCAACACATCCTTCCACAGTGAAAGTTCTGGACAGACTGAGGATGCCTAACACCCGGATGAGCGCGATAGCAGAAAAATCATGGTGGATCGAGAGAGATGGGTAGACTCGGTCCAGCGATATCCGCTGGTAAATGCATGTGTGTGTGACGAACGAAAGACTTCAAACCCCGCTTCCCCCGTATTTCATCCATAATTTTTCGTCACACGCACACACCTCTGTACGAGCGGCGGTTTGCCGTCCAAAATCTAGAGAGAGAAGACAGGGCCTCTCGCTTTAACACACAGCAAAATCTCTCAACAACTTCGGCTCTGCTACTTGGGCGATTTTGTTGTGCGGGACTGTGTTAGTGTCAAAACCAAAACACGCTCTCGCATCCTTGTAGTTCACACCGTTTCTCCGCTTAAGTCTAGGTTTTTACACACACCATGATAAAATATCCCGCTCGTTGTTTGTAGGGGTAAATGACGAACAACACGGTCCAAGGTGAGCCACTCCTACCTAAGAAACAGCAGCAATACGGCGCGACGTATGGGGTCCCATTTTCACGTAGTATTGGTGACCGGCAAAGTAGTAATGCATCAGCTGCACGGGCAGACCAAGCGTCTGGAGCTTTGCAAGCAACAAAGCGTGTGGAACAGTGGCGGATTTAACGGTGCGCGGACTGAGCCCCGTCAATGTAGAGGCCCCATGTATGGAAATTCCAGCATATAGAACAATGTGTACAGTAGTCTCAGCAAGAGCCTCTGCGCTAGTTAGGCTCGCCCCCCCCCCCCGCTCGACACCAACCGGGGGGCCTCCACTCCTTTTTACGTTTAGGGCCCCCAACACCCTAAATCCGCCACTGGTATGGAACGCTGTCGAAGGCAGCCTTGATGTTCATGTAGATTCTGTGTTAGAGGCTGACAAAATCAATCAGATTGGTGGTTAATCGCTTAAGGACAATCCCGTGTTATTATTATTATATATTTAATCTTCAACGGGCCGTACGGCCTAATTCAGATGTAACAGTTCATTAAAAAAAATACATAGCAAAAACAAGTCGAAGCAGTCCGAGACAGTGTTGAAGACAGCCGACATGCGGAACATAGGGTCAGATCGACCAGCGCTAGAACGGGGTTGAGCGTGACGTAGAGTTTTTCTACACCTAAGTGTTCGGGATGGTGCATAGATGTCGACTCGATGCAACAAAGGCGATGAGTCGATAGAGCCATTTAGCAATCCAGCGATGAAAGAACACTGTGCATTGCGTTTTCTAACCGAAAGAGGTTCAAGGCCTAGAAGACGGCACCGCGCAGCATACGGAGGAAGATTATTGCGATCCTGCCAGGGAAGTAGGCGTAGGGCATATCGCGTGAGTTTACGTTGAATCGCCTCAAGTGGAGCAATTGAAGAAGCAGTAGTTGGGCTCCAGACTACGCACGAATATTCCAGAACCGAACGGTACAGTTGTACACAGCTTTGATGCACATGGGGTTGCGGAATTCATTAGTTGTCCGGATAACCACGCCAAGTAATTGATTTCCTCTGGCTACAACGTCATCAATATGCTGTTTAAAGTTCAAAGTAGCGTCAAGCAGAACGCCCAGGTCTTTGGCATTATTTTGTCGATTAACTGAAGTGCCGTCCATGAAGTAGGTACCAGTGACTGGGCTCCTGCATCGACTAAAAGATACACAGTAGCATTTCTCGATGCAGATAGTCAGTCCATTACGCTTGCACCACGAACAGAAGATTTCGATGCAGTCTTGCAGGAATGTACAATCACCTGTGTTGTGAATAGGCGCAAAATTTTTTGCATCGTCGGCAAACAGACTAACACTGTCGGGAGGTAAAGCGAGGGTAACATCGTTGATGAACAATATGAAAAGAAGCGGGCCAATATTGCTTCCTTGTGGCACACCCGAGCTGCAGACTATTTCTTTGGACATGTCTTTATCAATTTTCACGATGTATGTGCGATTAATTAGGTAAGACTTAAGCCACTGTACGAGCGAGCAGGGAAATCCTAGCTTATCGAGTTTAGCGAGAAGAATTGCGTGCGGAAGAGAGTCGAATGCTGCTTTCAGATCTGTGTAAATTACATCGACTTGAGCTCCGGCATCAATTTGGCTAGTGCAATAGGTTACAAATTCAACCAGGTTCGTGGTAGTCGACTTTTTTGGCACGAATCCATGTTGATATGGGCTTAGGTAGCTGCGGCATGCATATAGCAGATTTTTGTATATCACTAGTTCGAACATCTTGGCAATGGCACACACAGATGTAATACCCCGGTAGTTGATGGCATCTGTCCTGTCGCCCTTTTTGTAAATAGGAACCATCCAAGATTTCCTCCATGCTTTGGGAAAGTAGCCATTGGCTAGCGATACATTGAACATTTTTGCAAGGATAGGTGCTACTGTCGTTTGACAGCGTTTCAGCACGGTAGAAGGAATTCCGTCGGGACCAAGAGCGAAGGAAGGCTTTAGTTGCATTAGGGCTGATAAAACGATCTCACGATCACGATCTCACGAAACGATCAATGGTATCGGTATCATTCATGGCCGGTGAAAAGCAATCTGCGAAGCGATCCGCGAAGAGATTGCACATTTCATTAGTGTTGACACTTGTTGCTCCTTTGTACGTAATAGATTTCGGTGTATACGTGGATTTTGTTTTGCTCTTGTAGAAGCGCCAAAACGAGTCAGGCCACCTGCAGAGGTTACGTTGAATATTACTCAAATATGTGCCATATCGAAACCTGTTATAGCTGCAGTATAAAGAGTGCGTGTCAAAGTAGATCGAGCGAGATCTTTGGCATCGGCGCGTTTGGTAGTGACGATAAGCAGCTCTTTTTACACGTTTGAGTCGTTTGAGTGTGCGGTCCGCCCAGGGGGAGGGGGGAGGGGGGGTTAGGTTTAGGACGCTGAACTGGGACGCATACAAAAAAGGCTTGCAGCATAAAGGACCAGCATGAACATACTGCTTCGTCAAGTGAAACAAAGTTGGAACAATGAAAGCTATTGTTAAACATTGATATCATGTCGTTCAGTTTCATATAGTCAGCTTTAGCAAAGTTATAACGATAAAATGCGTCGGGTCGGCGAGTTCATACGTATATTGAAGTCAAACGCCGGATGGTATGAGTCAAGAGCTACAAGCGGAACAACACTTGGAAAGACAGACGAACACAATTTAGCTGCAGCATTGTTAGCGTAGAGCAGGTCAAGCATGCGTCCGTGCGAATTATTGATGTGATTAAGTTGCACTAATCCGTTAAATTTAAATCCATCCACAAAGGTGTTGTTGGCCAGTGAGCGCGCAGTTGGTTCATAGTGCGTGATTGATGAGTATGCTGGCGAGGACGAAGGATCAGCTGTGGACCAGCTTATGCTGGGCTGATTGAAATCGCCAATAACAAACAGCAGATCCGAAGGCTTCAGTGTGAGAGTGAAGCCGCTGATACAATCATGTAGAGAGCGAAGAGTCGATATCTCGGAGCTAAGCTGCGGTGGAATGTATACTACCATGACGTACAGATGTGCGTTATTGCAGGCGACGCGCACACAAATATACTTTAGAGAACGATCACGGGAAGGTAATTCTATCGACTCGTATGCGTTAGAAACGGCTAGCAAAACAGCACCACCGCGAGAGAGCGATCACAGCGGTAAACACAGATGTTGTTGTTGAAGAGAAGAGCAGATGGAATGTTGTCAACAAGCCAAGTTTCCGTGAGGGCGATGAGATCGAAGTCAGCCTCCGAAACAGCTAGGTGAAATTCTTTTGTTTTAGTACGCAAACCTCTAACGTTTTGATAATAGCAGCTTAAATACTCAGCGGTAGCGTTGTCATTGTGGCGGTTGGATAAAGCGGGTATACGGTAAGTCAATTGAGCTGCGTTGTCAGAGCATGAGGCTTGGCGTGTTTGTTGCGTGCAATGAGCGGAACTTCGTCTAGTTGAGAAAAAAGCGATCGATTGCAGACTGGTGCAGGTGCGGAGATGAAGCGCGGTGGTTTTGGGGCGGTCCGGAAACAAGTGTTGAGTTCGGTGCTTCCAAGGTATCATTCACCGGGGGGTTATACTGTTGTGATGATGTTGTTTCAAGACCAGGTGGAGTAGACGTGCGTGCGGCTAAACGGTGAGTCGATGTCGGTGTGCGTGTGGTGTAGCGGTGATCAGTACTAGTTGCTGGTGTGTGTGTTGTAAAGCGGTTTCGGGTGGCTATAGGAGATGAGGTTTGGTGGTCGTGTTGACGGGATGGAAGAAACTCATGTACACCGATACCGATGGGCCAGGTGGATGGTGTGAGTGCTGCATTTCGAAGGATAGCCGGGAATCTCACTTTGAATGAAAGCCAATTCATGCTGTCCACACTAACCCCTCTTCTCAGCAGGCAATACGCTATAACGTCATCGGTGGCTAAGCGACGCTTTACAGAAGCGACCACTTGTTCCACAGTGACGGCCGTTGATAAGCGGGATTGGCGGATCCAGATCCTATCTGTGAATGGCTCACGAGGTGCAGCTTGAAGCGGTGATGATAACGGATCGGTTCCCACCAGTTCATGCAGTTGTGTAGGTGCCGGCTGGACGGCAATCGTGGTATTGGTGTATGCGTTTGGCGATGACGTGGGACAAAGGATGTTACCGCGATTGTTTACAATTCTGTTTACACCAGGAGATGCCGAATCCTCGATTACGCGCCTCCGCTTTCTACCAGTAGCCGGTCGAGGATCATGATTACGAATATGAGGCGTGGATGCAGTTTGAAGGAGGTTAAAACCACTGCGAACTTCAGCGACGATAGGCTCAACGAGCTTGCCGATAGCTGCTACAGCTGAGGTCAGGGCGGCTTGGAAACCGAACTGGGCGCCTATTTCTTTTACCGAACGGCAGCGCGGATTTTTAAGAATTTTAGTGCAGCCAATGCAGCTCTAGTGCAGGTCGACATTGGACAATACTACGTCAATCAGCTCGGGGGGCAATTTGCAACAGCCGCGGTGGAACGTAGCGTCACAATATGCACAACTGATGATGCAGCCGGTGGCCTCTAGTGGTTCAGCACACGAAAAGCAAATAGCCGCCATCACGAAATCACGCGTAATCACAGCACAACTCTGCTAAGCCGAGCAGGAAAAACAGCAGGAAACCACAGTTGCGGTGCAACTAGACAATTCGCCAAGACGAAACGATGATGTGAAACAGTTTAGTAGTCCGTAGAATAGGCAACAATGCGATGCGACGCAGAAAACACAAGGAAATTACTAAAAAATCACGGAGCGCGACGGGAGTGCGGCCGAACAAATTAAACGTCAAACGTCAAAAACGTCGTTATGCAAGATTGATATAGTTCGAAGCTGCAGCGAGAAGCGGCACAAAGCAATGTTATGCCACGGTAGTTACGGGCCATAGATTTTCCCCCCTTTTTATGAACAAGAATTCCAACCTTACCGAATCATGAAAGATCAAAGCCAGGATAGATGCAATAATGCAATAGGAATCCCGTCCACTCCATGGGTAAACAATGGCTTCAGTTGGTTAATCGCCTTCAATACCGAAGACTAGTCGTTTATGGACAAATTGAAGGTCATCCACCGGTACGTCTGCCATTGCATCAGCTATCTGTCTCTCATCGTGAGGCAAAAAAGACACAAACTGTGGACGGAGTATTTCCGCTATGCTCGTTGTTGCTGACGAAGGTGGGAAAGCCAGACGATTTTTGCCTAGTGTCTACAAACTTCGAAAGCACACGTGAATTTCAGCGTGATCACAGAGCTATGCGGCGCTAATACGGTCGGTAGTATCCGATTGTAACGCCGATGAAGCAAGTGCGCAGGAACGTAGCTACTTTTAGAGGTGGGACATCTTCGAACCCGATAGTTGTAAATGCTTTTCTACGCAGGAAGGGTCTTGTTTCAGGTGCTTAAATGGCTAATCGTTAAATGATAGATATGAACCGTGCAAAATCGTCAATGGCGAGGTTAAGGCAGGTGAAGTGTTCCAGCTTGAAGCCAGCAGCGAAAGATGAAATCAGCGGCATGCAGGGTATTCCAAGGCACTTCAATGTTGGAACTGAAAATATCTACAACGGTAATCGATTCCTGAAGGCTGCACGGATGACTTAATAACTGGAAAGCCGGTTCAAAACAAAAAGGTTTATTTTCAAAATCGTCACATTTTACACGCCATTTCAATCTGTCATTTTGGCGGGCTGTCGGTTCTATGGATTAGAAGGAAAGGCAATACGCCGAAATGTTCAATGATTGATTTTTTTTAATTGTCCTAACTAATACAATATGCAAACTAGTGATGCGCGTTGCGTTTCGAACCTGCCAGGTGTTACTCCCTCCGAACCTGTTGCTCTCTCCGTTGTTTGCGACCCGACCTGAATTGGCTGCTATCATAGATCCGATCTAAAACGGGTGCTCTCAGCGTTCTTTGATCTGTGCTGGACCGGTTGCTCTCAGTGCTCTTTGCGATTCGGCATAGAACGCTTAACATTTTACTCTCTTTGATTTGATGAGCCGGTTTGCTGTAAACAAATCATCCAGGTTCAATATCAACCTGTTTCTCTCAGCGTTCTTTTCGATCCGGTCTGGAACGCTCGGTGCTCTATTCTCTTTCATATGATGAGCCGGTTTGCTTAGAACAGGTTTAGATTTCCTGTTGCTCTCATCGTTCTTTTCGATCCGGTGTAGAAAGGCGTACTCTTCTCTTTTGCTGGTTTCTAGTATGGATACACATACACATTCTGTATATGTGATTGATAACATCGCAAGCCATACTATCTCAATCACAGATATAACTATACAACCAGTGTCATGAAGCCAGAAAAGGATAGATATTTTTGATGAGATGAGAAGTTGATCGCCAAAACTTAAAGAGACAATCTAGTAATAAACGCAATGAATGAATTGCCTCTCTTCTACCATATATATCTTATTGGTATTGGTGCGTTATTTGGTGTGGATTGTGGCAATCAATAAATTGCTATGTGTTTGGTGTTTAGCTGCTTCGTTGCGCTCGTATCTCGTATCTGAACGCACTTGAATTTGTACATGGAGTCTTCTTTGAGCAACTGAATATTTGAGGTACACTACAAATTTAGCCTTCCACAATAATTTTTTGAACACCGTTTATTGACCCGTGGAATAGCGCTATTCTAATGGACAATTAAAGTGCACTGCCGGACAATTGGACACTCCGGTTGTACACCGAACAGGAAAATGTAAACCCTACGCATACAGCTTGAAACTATATATTTGTTATAGACCGATGTTATGAGATGATATTTGCTTCTATTAAAAACTATTAATTAAATCAGTGTCTTGTACTTTAATCCATACTGATATTAACATTCCGTTGAAACTTGTCGGCTTTTTGACTTGACATTACTGATGTACTTCTTTATTTATAAGTATAAAAAGGGAAAAATCTGAATTTTATTTAAAAATAAAACTACAAAATGCCTTGAATTTTTAATAAAAAAAATCATTGTGCTGCGGGCTACTTAACTAAAGGGGTTTTCTTAAAGTAGTAGATTAGTTTTACTCAATCAAGAAACTATTATTTTGTTTTGTTTGAATTGAAACTGTGTGATTATTGCTCATATAAGATATTACACAATATTGAATGGAATCTTTAAAGTTATTCATGTATAAAGTGATCAATTTAAAAATGCGTAATCATGGCAGCTTATCTTGAACCTGCGTTCTGCGTTCTGTTTTTTCTCCAGATTGGCTGGTTCGTTCCGTTCCTCAATTTTCGGAACTATTCCCATCACTAATGGAAACCATCAATTGGACAATAATATCAATAATTTTAATATTTTGAATAGATTTAAAAATTTTGTTCACACGCTAAAATACAATTGTTTTACATTGAAAAAGCAAACCATTATGATTTGGTTGCCATGCTGTAACCAATTATTTCATTATTTTTGTTAGAAACCATGCCTTCCTATTTCCCTGTCTTAAAACCAAATCTGACTTGACATGTAAAATTGCATCTGCCTGTCTGAATTTTATAAACGGATTTTTTCTGATTCGATGACGAGAAAAACTTCGCAGTCTTGGTTTTGTAGGCGATTTGTGATATATCTTGTTTTCTACCTATATATAAATATCATCCTCAAGTATTTAAAACTTTATCAAATAACAAAACTTGTAGTAACGAAAACGTAACAATCATAAAACTTGCGACTGATCGCACCGTGGACATTCTTGTAAGTCTTACACGAAAAGGGTTCGGTACCATCGCTCCCGTTCGCTGTACTGGCAACCCGCTGTGCAAAGCGACGGAAGGCGTTATGGCGTTCTGAGAATTTTATCATGCCTTCTTTTTCTCTCCAACGGCAAATTTGTCAAGCAGCTCGTCGAGCTACCCGTCCCTGGCTCCGCCTCATACCCCTCGCCTGAGCGCGCTGTCGAAGGTTTGGATGTGTTGGTGCGTCAGACGGCCAATCGCTGCCCGCTGCGCAAATTCGAGCAGTTTTCTGCGTAGTTTTTTGCGTCGTTTTGCGTCAAAAAATACACAAAAATACGCTAGACTTCAGCCAAAACTACGATAGCCAACGTATTTCTTGCACTTTTTAGGTGCGGAACGAGCGCCATCTGTTGAAGAAATGGATGAACTATTTCAGACCGTAGAGAAAAAAAAACGGTCAAAAAAATCAAAAATTTTGGCGCCCATTCCTTCCTCCTTTTCCTCTTACTCCCTCCTCTCCCCTCCCTTCCATGCCTTATACTTGCGCTTCAGCCCGTGCCTTTCGCCGTCAGCTGATTGTGTGTATGCGTTGGTATACATGTACATTGGAGTTGTGTATTGTATTTAGTGGGTATAGAATTTATTTATTGTGTGTGACCTTGACGATGCGGGAGAAGCTGGTGCATTTTGGGATTTTCAGTATTATCGGTGTATGGATGGTTTATTTTATTTCGTGCCGCTGCTGATGAGACCATTCGATGCCCCTGCCAATTGAGGGTGAAGAAGCCTATTTAAAACAAGCGTACGAGAACGTCTAACACTAATCTAATTTTTTTTTTAAATTTTAACATGTTTCATGCTTCAACGACCTTCTAAGCATCATCTAGCACGATCTATACTGGCAATAAAATATATTTTTTATGTGCCAAAATCTGTCTCGAGTTTTCGGGTCGCGACACACACACAACGCGGGGAAAGTGACCGTCCACTCTATCATGCCGCGATCCCCCTCCCCTCCCGGTGCTTTGGATGAGGATGCGCTACAAGTTAAGCCAGCAATTCTACCGAAAAGGGGTAGCGGAAATCGATCGTGCGTGTACGCGCGTTCGGGGGTGCGTTCTCGCGTACGCGCGTGCATGCGTGCGTGCACGTGTATGTGTGCGTGCGGGAACCCCAAAACTGTTTGATTCTGATGCGTGCATTGTCACCGGCTACACACTCTACACACTCCTTGCATTCTTAGAAAACGCACTGCACGCCGCCCGATCGATTACCGCTACCTACGAGACAATACAACCATTTAATTGGCACCACCAACTTTGCGACCGGTTCTGCTGTTGGGGATATTAAAAAGACAAACGATCGAAGCAAACGTGCGTGTGATATGTAGCACATTTCTTTCCAATTCAGCTAGCGGCCGCAGTGGAAACAACATTTTGAATTGAAACCATACAAAAGAGGATTCTGGATTTGTTTATTATGGTGCGCGTATGGTGCTGCACCTTTCCGTCCAGAATCTGGTGGCTTGTTGGTTTGGAGTAGTTATTATGACGCCGATTGACCTGCAATGCCTTGGAGTGGGTTCGGATCGGTAGGTTCATGTTTTGGTCTTGTTCATTCCGTTCATTTGTCGCGCCACAGCGGTAGCCCGGCAGCAACAAAGTCAAAACAAAAACTTTCCTCGACTGTGGACTGCTATGGAAAGTTGTTCTTATTATTATTATTATTATTGGCGTAATAGCCAACGCGGTCATGCCGGCCTTTTCAGGACTTGAGAACCACGTAGCCGGATAGTCACCCCTTGCTACGGCGGACGGTTCATACGCGGTTAGAACCCTCGACAGGCATGCAGATGTGCGGAATGATGGCGGTGCCGCGGGCCCGCTCCTTTCCAGCGGGCAACTTGCATACTGCCACACTGTCTCTTGCCCGATGCATACGCTGCAGGTAGCGGCGGACCTAACAGTAGGTGGACTAGGCGGTCGCCGATGATCTCTAGGCTGTAGTATGCCGTATGTGTACAAGTGGACAGAGTATTAACGATAAGGGCCCCGGAAAGATGGTTGGAGAACCATTTGCACCTCCCCTCCCCCCATGGCGACAACAATTTTAGGGCCTGTGACCAATGATCGTAGGGGTTCCATGGCCAACCTCCCTCCCCCCCATCCGCCGGCAATTTAAGTATAATGTTCAATCTATCTCCCAACCACTGTGTGCCAGTACCCCTCCTCCCGGTCATCAGTTACCATTTACAGGGGCCTCAATTCGTCATTCCGCCTTTCATGAACACCTTCCTTTCTTTGACCTATGGATCATAACATTCCGGAAGAACATACATTCGGCGACAGTTTTGCATACACACGCACACTCACAACCATGCGCAGGATGCTTAGCATATCTATGTAATCCACAACAGGCGAAAGCAAAATCTTAGTGCTAAGCTTACTCCTTAACACGTTCAGCACGATTGCAGGCCCCAGGGACTGCCAGTGAACTTTCCAGTATACCAGTTCCACAATCAGCTTGCGTTCTAGATGCCGGCGGAACGGTAAGCTCATGAAAATCAGCGCCGGACTGAACGTGTTAATGCGAATTAGGGTTCAGCGCGTTGCACAGCAAACCCTCCTGCGTAAACTAGCGATTCCTTAGTCATTTTTATATTGCAGTGTTTGAACTCATTGCGCTTTTTTGGTTTGATTTGTGAAAATGCAACTTCATCGCTGCAATGTTTGTTAACGGTTTTTTTAAGCGCCACAACAGCTCGCGAGCATTGACCACACGCGAGAAAGAGATAGCGCTATGGTGGGAAAAAGCACGGACGACGGACGGTCGGCAGCGCGCTCAGGCGAGGGGTATGAGGCGGAGCCAGGGACGGGAAGCTCGACGAGCTGCTCGACAAATTTGCCGTTGGAAAGGAAAGGAAGGCATAATAAAATTCTCCGAACGCCATGATTTCTTCCGTCGCTTTGCGCAGCGGGTGTTTTGGATCGATTGAAGCGTTTACGATCGTTCGAGAGAGCGCGTTGTTCTTGTTCCCCATTTTTTCATCTCGTCTTATGATTATTGGTTCTTGATCTCTAGCTAAATTGAGCGAGAGGCTAGGAAGCTTTCGGTTCTTGCTAACTACATTGAGCGGGAGGTTGAGAAGTTTTCGATCGCTTTGCGCAGCGGACTGTCTGGACACTGTCGTCCTGCTGGACATTGACCAGTAGCAGTGCAATTGCCACGGCAAGTCCATGGGGCTGCACGGCTACCCACAACATCGAACTACGTTTTCTAAGGTCAGGTGTGCAATCAGTACAATTGGCTCAATGGATTGTCGAATGAAAGATAAATTTCTGTATTGCCAAAATTTGAGAATCTCCTAAAACCCAGAAAATTTCAAATTTTCTATGGTAATGTAAATTCATTTGTATGTTTTTCGGGGGTGTACCACTTAAATTTTTGATTTCCATTAAGATCAACGAACAGTTTAACAAAATGATTTGCAATAGCCTTCTAAGCATTAATATGTTCTACCCAATACATTGGTAGGGCGTTTGAATCCGTTTTTTTGTGTGAGCTTGTGTGAAAGCCCACCATGCCAAACGCTGTCGAATGCTTTTTCAACATCCAACAGTGCTACAGCTGTGGATTTTGAATCTGCTTTGTTTTGTTCGATGCAACCCTTGACTCGTAAAAGCTGATGAACTGTTTAGTGTTCCTGTCGAAAACCAAATTGTTCCGGTCGAATGAGATTAAGCTCAGATACCCAGGTCTGTAGGCGGTCAAGAATTATCCTCTCAAAAAGCTTACCCAACGAGGGGAGCAAGCTGATTGGACGATAACTTGTCGGAAGCGTGGGGTCTTTTCCGGGTTTGAGTATAGGCACAACCTTGGCACACTTCCATGTGCTAGGGAAGTAACCTAGTTCGAAACAAATGTGTACCTTTGTGATCAGGCACAGTGCCTTCACCTGTAAATGTTTGATAAGGATGTTAAATATCTTGTCAAATCCGGGAGCCTTCATATTTTTCATGCGACCGATAGCAATCCGTACGTCAGTGATGGTCACTTTCTCTTGTAGAGGTACAGTAAATACTGAATCTTCTAATCGTATTAAGGTGGTAGCCACTTTAGCCTCGTTTTGACTCGCCCTATTAATACCAACCGAGTGAGTATTGGCAAACTGGCTGGCTAAAGCATTACTTTTTTCGCTAGGAGTAACTTGGATTTGCCCAAGAGAGGTCAAAGGGAGGACAGGCTTTGGCCTCTGTTTGAGTATCCCTGCCACTTTCCAGAAAGCTGGAGCTCTGGTATCCATTCTTTGGATGGAACGACCAAAATTTTCATTTCGTATTATTTCAACCCGAGCGGATATTTGTTTAGCTATAGTCGACGGATATTTGTTTAGCTATAGTCGACGCAAGTCGCTTGGCAGTGATATCACCTGTGTGTTGAAAAATTCGCCAGAGTTGATTTCTTTCTTTTATCAGTGCTAAAGTATGGGAATCCATGTCCGAAAACTCACCCCTGATCATTGATTCTTTGACACAAGCCGCTTCCGCGGTCCTGACAGCTATTTCAAGATTAGCGATCGCTATGTTTACTTCTGGCACGGAGAGAATTTCTGTCGATTGAATTTGATTGTCTACCAGGCGACCGAAGCGCTGCCAGTTTACATTTTGGTAGTCTTTACGACGTCGGATGGAGCCCGCGGAGACGGAACAGTCTACCTCTGTCACAACAGGAAAGTGATCGGAAGTAAGCTCATCCAGGGTTTCTGGTTTACTGATTTTGACATTAGTCAAAAATAAATCCAGCGTGCTAAATGTGCTCTCCATTGAGATGTAGGTTGGAGAATCCGGAAATCGACTGTGAACTGTCCTGTCTCTGAATGGCAAAAGAGTAATTCACCGTTTTTATTACGTCGGAGGTTGTTCCATGCTTGATGGCGTGCACTAAGATCCCCACCAACGATGAGCCTTTGGTGAGAACGGGTGATGATGTTGAGATCATTTTTGAACGCGGCGGCTTTGACAGTATGCTACGATGATTTTTAGTAACCCGATTGATAGTTGCACTTCTATACCCAGAGCTTCAATGACCGTGGTGTTCAGGTGCGATATTTGTTTGAAATTTATACCACTACGAACGATGATAGCAACCCCTCCACCTCTGGTAGTAGTGCCTTGGCGGTCCAGCGGTAGGAAGTGGTATCCTTTTAAGGAGAAATTAATGTCTGGTCTAAGGTGTGTTTCACTAACAAGTGCAACGTCCACTTTTTGTCAAAGAAGGAATTCCATCAGGGGTATTTTCTTAGCAGCGATTGATCGCGCAATCCACGTAACAATGCGGAGTTTAGCATCCATAACGAATGGCTAATTCCGCAATAACGGCGAATTTTTCATAACGATTTTGGCAAAGACGGAAGCGTTGTGTCATAATTCGTAGTATCTCAACCCATTCCTCTATACTGAAGTCACCTTCATCGTCTCCTGGTAACGTATCAGCTGGAGCAGTAAAGTTGTGCGATGATGTTGCACGCATAGCAGAGCCATTCATTGGTTGTGTACGCATGATGGTTGCACGTGTGGTGGAATTAAAATTTTCTACATGCATTGGGTTACATAAATTGTTAAGTATAAAATGTTGTGATATGTGATCGAAATGAAGTGACACCGAGAAAAGCTAGCATGCGACTACACAGTTTTATTGAAATCCAAGTATATATACAATGTTCATGAAACCGCGTTTACTCATAGTTGTTGTGTTTTCGTATGGATAGTTCGATACTTGAATTAACCTTAACGTAAAACCGGTTTCACGTTGTGTTGGATTTATAACATATATCCGCCAGCAGATATGCAATCTGCAGGACTACTAATCAATGCAAAGATTAACATCATGGTAGATTATCACTGTTACTTCGATAAGGAGCCATGATGTAGCAACGCATCGCGAACGCACACATCCACTAATGTATCGTCGCTCAATGTCACAAATACATCCAGAACGACTAAAACAGCTTCCGCCGCCGTACATTTACTAACTCAACGGAGCTCACTGCTGATATCCAAGCTGCGAACGATACCAACACTGTGGAAGATTCTGACAACTGTAACCACTACAATCATCGTACTAAGCCGACAGTGATGTTAGTGCTGGAAACTACCGAACAAATACACAAGCATCTTCTGACCCTGTTTTGAACCAAAACTCCACTAACACGGGCATAGCCGAGAAAGTATGGTTATACTTTACGAACATCAAATCGCATGTCTCCGCTGATGATATGCGTGTGTGGCTTAAAGCTGTGCTACCAACGGACGATATTAATGTTTACCGTCTCACAAAAAAGGGTGTGAACCTGGACTCGATGTCCTTCATATCGTTCAAAGTGAGTGTTCCTAAATCTCTTAAGGAGCTTGCGCTGCAGTCTACTATTTGGCCAGTTTCTCTTACTGTTCGGGAGTTTGTTGCTCGTGGTCTACCAAAGCAACGTGTACATGAAAGAGCTCGATTTGACCCTTCTGAGCTTATTTCGCATCGTACAAATAGTGACAATTGCTCTTCAGCTGTGCCAAAAACTACCGCTAATCCGGATCATTTTTTGGAACATCGATCGCCACCCCCACAGCGCGGGATTCTATCACCATCCCAGATGACCGAGATCCTAGAGGCTATTCAACTGGAGTTTCCTCCCACACTGCCTCAGTTATCACCGGGGGTGGGGCTTCATTCACAATCCAATCTCAGCAACAAGAACCGCTCACCACAGATCAGCCCGTTTGCCAAACGGATAGCTCACAATTAATAGACCCATTCGTGATATATTACCAAAATGTTCGAGGCCTTCGCACCAAATATAATGAATTGCGCCTTTCTGCGAATGAATCAGGGTTTGAAATGCTTGCCCTTACTGAAACCTGGTTAAATGAATCGATTCCATCCAACATGGTCCTTGATAGTGATGCCTACAACATATACCGCTGCGATCGAAGCAGGTTAAACAATGAACGTTCGCGTGGGGGTGGTGTGCTACTTGCATGTTCCTGTCGATATCCGTCTGTGGCACTTAACATGAATCAACCCACGCTTGAAGCTTTATGTATACGTGTTTCTTTTCCTAAGTTTCGGCTTTTTGTGGGGATTGTTTATGTGCCACCGTATTTGAGCAGCGACCGCAACTACTTTGAATCCCTTTCTGCTTTCATCAGCGATGCATACATGCAAATGAAACCGAATGATCATCTTATCCTTCTTGGCGACTTTAATCAACTGGCGTTAGAGTGGTCGCCTGCAGCCGCAGTAACGTCAGATTCATCTTTACTAATGAGATATTATGTGTCACATATCTCTTCGAATTCATCCAGTTCCTGCTTTTTGGATGTGTTAAATTAGCATGAACTGTATCAACTGAACGGGGTGCATAACCATTAAAATCATTATCTGGACCTGGTGCTCTCCAACTCTGCTGCTGCTGCTTGTTGTTCTGTGTATCCTGCTTCGTCACTGCTCCTGCCCCAGGATGCCCATCATCCTGCTCTATAAATTGCGTTACCGTCTTCTTTATTCAGAGCTAGTAGGGTTAGGAATGTATTGCCTTTTGCTCCTAATTCATTGAGTGTTCGTTATAATTTTTGTTTCACTGACTATCGTCGTTTATTCTAATTCTACTATATCTCGTTCTGACTGGTCTTTTTTTATCAATGTACATCGGTCGACGAGGCTGTCCAATCGTTTAATGCTTTGTTAACCTCTGCACTCCTTTCATGTACACCTATTTTTCGATCCCCTCCTAATCCTCCCTGGTACAATCGTACTCTTCGCAACCTGAAAAAGGATCGTATGAACTATCTTAGCAGGTATCGTCTGAACCGATCTGCATACAACTTTCGTTTATTTAAGTACGCTACCTCTGCGCATCGATTGTACAACAGGGCTCGTTTTGAGGCCTATTCGAGTAGACTGCAATCGCGTTTCCGTTCTGATCCAGCATCCTTCTGGCAATTTGTTAGGGTACGAAGAGGGTGCAATACGTTACCTAATGAAATGGTACTTGATTCTCGAACTGCCTCTACGCCTGTTGAGATCTGTGAGCTATTCTCTGCACATTTTTCCCAAATGTTTGAGCCACCGGTTAGTGACCCTAACCTTATTGAGGGTGGGCTACTCTACACGCCAGAGAACTTAATTAATCTCTCCGATATTTCGGTTAGCTCTGAAACAGTTGTACAGGTGTTACTTGGGTTGAAACGTTCTTTTACTCCTGGTCCAGATGGCATTCCTGCCTCTGTTTTAATAAACTGTAAGGACGTGCTTGCTCCACACCTTGCTAAAATTTTCAACCTTTCACTTTCACTTGGGGTTTTTCCTGCTCTTTGGAAATCCTGTTGGCTTTTTCCGGTACACAAAAAGGGATGCCGTAGCATTGTTTCTAATTATCGTGGGATAACCCAAACATGCGCCACAGCCAAAACTTTTGAGCTATGTATCCTTCCAACCATACTTCATAGTTGTAGTTCAGCTATTAGCCCTAAACAGCATGGATTTATGCCTGGTAGGTCTACTTCAACTAATCTCATGTCTTTTGTTTCCAATATTTTTAGATCTTTTGAGGCCGGTACCCAACTTGATGCAATATACACCGACTTTCATGCTGCTTTTGATAGTTTACCTCACTCTTTATTATTAGCTAAATTGTCTAAACTTGGTTTTGGTGATGGCATTATTAGCTGGCTGTCCTCATATTTAAGTAATCGATCATGCAGGGTTAAAACCGGGTCGTACTTATCTGAGGAGTTTTTTTGTACGTCAGGTGTTCCTCAGGGTTGTGTGCTAAGTCCACTTCTGTTTTCTTTGTTCATCAATGATGTTTGTTAAGTTTTGCCTCCTGATGGTCATCCCCTTTATGCGGATGATATCAAAATCTTTTTACCTGTGTCTTCTTCTTCTGATTGTCTGAGACTTCAGCATTACCTTAAAGCTTTTGTTCATTGGTGTTCATCCAATTTACTTCGCCTGTGTCCCGAAAAATGTTCTGTTATTTCTTTCTCTCACTCTCTTTCTCCTATTTTATTTAACTATACTCTATCTAACTCGTCCCTCTCTCGTGTTATGTCCATCCGTGACCTTGGTATTATACTTGACTGTCGTCTTAACTTTAAACTGCAGCTTGATGAGGTGCTACTAAAAGCTAATCGAACCCTTGGGTTTATCTTACGTTTTACCTCTATTTCTAGAGATCAAAGCATCCTAAGAATCCTTTATTGTGCTTTGGTAAGGCCTATTCTTGAATATGCTAGTATTATCTGGAATCCTCCCACTATTGATGGCTGTTCGAGAATTGAAAGCATTCAGCGCCTCTTTACCAGGATTGCTTTTCGTCGTTTGTTCGGTGCTACCTCACTACCTCCCTATGAAACGCGATTGCAGTTATTCAATCTTCACTCTTTAAGCTTCCGCCGCCAAGTGTTTCAGGCTTGTTTTATTGGTGGCTTATTACTTTCTGCTACTGATGCTTCTGATTTACTCTCGTCCATCTCGCTGTATGTTCCCTCTCGTTCTCTTCGTCCACGTGATCCTCTGTCAATTGAAACACGTCATACTCTTTATACTTTCAATTACCCTTTTCTGTCCTGTTTCAGGTTGTTTAACCACTTTTACTATCTCTTTGATTTCGACTCCTCTCTTAACTCTTTCCGTAACCGTATATTTTCTTCTAATTCCCTTTAATTATTCTCCTTAGTTTTCTATTACTCTCTTTTTTTTGTTAAGTTTATGATAGTCTCTACGCTCTACCCTTGTTTTTTTTTCTTTTCTTTCTTGCTAGGTCAAGACTAGGTTAGTTAGGCTTAGTTTTTCATGAATTATTTTGTTTATTTGTTAGTATTTAATTAGTTTGAATTGTATTATATTTAGCCTTGTTGGCGGATATTGTATTAAATAAATGAAATGAAATGAAATGAAATGAAATGAAATGAAATGAAATGAAATGAAATGAAATGAAATGAAATGAAATGAAATGAAATGAAATGAAATGAAATGAAATGAAATGATGTAAATGTAACGGTGTAACCTAATGTAACAATCGCTAGAAGCGCATGCCTGTGTCTAGGCCATAGGATGCGCAGAAATAAATCCAACTGAGATTCGAGAGAAAAGCAAATTGTTCAGAGTCGAAATTATTTTCACATCCTCAATTCGACAGCCCTAGAATCCTTCGGTAGTCCTTGGCGGGTAGCTACAGCTGGACACTCGTGGGCGCTCTCTGGCGCAGTTGGTCAATTTGTTCACTCCCCCCTTGGCTCCTTTTCACCCTCTCACCTTGACTCGATCAGTTCGGCATAGTCCAACGATCAGTCGCTTCCTCTCCTTTTCGCACCCTCGACCTGATCAGTTCGGTAATGTCCATCGCACAGTCGCTTCCTCCCCCTCCCTCGACCTGGTTAGTTCGGCACGTCCAACAACCAGTCAGGTTCTATTCCTTCCCTTTCCTGTGGCAATTCCGGTCGAATTATTTCACCGGTTTGTTCCTCCTTCCCCTTCCTCCATCCCTGGCCAAGTCGCGGTGGCAATTGCACCTTCTGCTGCCCCCTCCCCCACAACGGTGAATGCCTAGTTATGCATAAACCGCGTTTCTTGGACTGACTGTATTATAAACAAAAAATGCAGCCTTAAAAGCAGCAACTATCTGTTTATGCCTTAAAATCTCGATAAAATTACACATTATATTTAAAAAAAAAAGGTAGTTAGCTCCAATTGAGCGACTGACGTATCGCATGCGTTCAATTCATCATACTGAACCAACTGCGTCACCCGCGTTCACTGACAAGAATCAAATAGCCCAAGCCTAATTCTAACGAAAATATGCAATATTTACACGGGTAAAAAACCCAGTAAAACCTATAAAAACAAGTAAAAATTTATTTTCCCGAGGGTACAACACTGGATACGATGATATTTTTCTGGTGCATTCATAGGACATTTTTATTCTTCGGTACTTGACGTCTAATGGATCTCCATCGAAAATGGGTCCTTTTATGGTGTTTCGCGTTTATTTCTTTATTTCCTGTAAGTAGACACCAATTTTCTGGTTGACTGAGGGAAAGCAACAAGTGGTTTAATAGCTTAATATCAGGAAATTCACGATTGAACAATACTGGTGTCAAATGAAAGTGTGAAATGACATTAATTCTACCTTTTTTTTGCAATCATGCCATTGCTCTTCGAAAATCTGTGTCTAACTGTGAATATCATTAAACGGAAATGCAAATTAACAACACTGCACACAATATTCTAGGTATCTTTTAAAGGAGCCGTGGGCAACATTTGGCTCGCGGGCCATTAGTTTCCCGTCTATGCTAGAAACGGACAGTCCATGTGAGGCGTGATCCCTTTACGGGCATGTTGTCAAGTCGAGCGAGTTGTGTAGAGTTTTTTCGCTGTATTGTATTATTTTTAAAGAAAAATCATTTACGAGTTTCTGATCATAAATTAATAGGACAAGTCATAATAATTTATATTTTCTTTCTCTACTATTCTTTTCAGTGTCACTGAGGCGTTCGAGCGTAATTTAGTCACCTCAAATGCATATGTTTTATTTTACGAACGAGCATAGGAAATTTCTTGTTTTTTCGTTAAATCTTAATGGTGGTTTCTTTTAATGTTAACACAATAGTCAAAGTCCTTATAATTATTCAAGTGATTAACTATGAATTTAAGAAAGAACTCTTGAAACAAAGACCATAACAGCCCTCAAATTAACGACATTAACCTTATGTATAGAAGCGGATTAAAAGGTTAGAGGACTGAACGGCTGTAGCCCAAGTACCTCCCACCCCCTCCTTCCCTCTCCACCCTCCAGGAAGAAAGGCCCGTGAACAGAAGAGCTGGGAATAGCAAGTCATCTCTTCTTACTGCTTAGGTCTCTCGACACCCTAAACCCGCCTCTGCTCATGCTCATTTTTGACAACCTTACAAAGAACCCATGTTCATGCAATAATCAAATAAAAATTAAAGAAAACCTTGCACATAAAAGGGCTTCTCTTCGTTACCCATATCTTTAACAAAAGAAATTAATCAGAAAATTATATTACCAAACTTCAAAAAATGAAAAACTAAACTTATTTAATTGTGAAATATCACAAATTAAATCATCATTGTACGTTTTCCTTTTTATATCATAGTGTTTTATTAATCTAATCATAATTTAAATAAATATTCCATTATTTTTATATCAAAGTGTGTTATGAATTTCATGGCAATTTAAATAAATATTCCATTATATATTCTGCCTAATTTCATTAAAAAGCAATATGGTAGGGCCATCCCTACTGAATAATGAATATTTCATAAAAATTATCACGAAAAATTATCATGTATCATCACTATTTTCATATTGAGTAGTTCTTGGCAATAATCGATGAAAGAATTGATCTGTCCTTTTCGTTACATTGAAGGAGCGTTACATACTTTAAAATATTACCAAGAAACATTTTCATTCGACCAGTGAAGATTATTTAAATAAGAATAAGATTTTAAACTGTAATGAAAATACAAGCTTAATATTTTAAGATATATCGATATCAATAAAACTGTGCAAAATAAGTTTAACTGAGGCCTGAACAAAACTAAAACTCGCTGAACATAACTATATAATCCTCGGAAACTCTGTATGCGTGCGGAAGGCCTACCCGTTCATTTTTTTGCGTGCGGCGGTCAACCGTACACTTAAGTGAACTGAGTGTGCGGCATAGATCTCGCACATTTGTTCCATGCCTAATTCAAACTAGGAAATTCTTTGTGGGAGCAGTGTGCCAAAGAATGGGA